>NC_057812.1:273732402-274032402 GCF_018294505.1 Triticum aestivum
ACTCACTGTTCATCCCATCGATCGGCTTCAGTTAGTAGCAGTAGCGAAGGAATCGCCCGATCGGGTTCAGTTAACAGCCATCGATCGATCGCTCGAGTTCAGTAACGCGTAGCCTGCAGTGCAATCGCTCGGGTTCAGTTAGAGCCCAACGCCTCGCTCGGGTTCAGTTAGAACCAACGCCTCGCACACACGCGCATATGTGTACGAGAGAAACGTGCATCGCTCGGCCCCGACCTCCCACCGTAACTGGGAACTCCCCGAAATTTTCCTCCCCCTCGCTTCTACCACGGTATTTTCCGTCATGGACGGCCCAAAGAATGTCGTGCAGCTGCGTCTCCGGCCCGCCCAGGACGAAAAGCCCATTTTCTGTCATGATTTTTTTGTCATAGAAGTAGGAGCCCACCACATCTATGATGATACCGGGTTTTGTCACAATTATCGTCATAGAAGTGTCATATGTATGACAGAAAAAAATTTCGTTCGGCCCAAAATGTCACGGATGTGTCTTTTTTTGTAGTGTTAGAATTTAAAACCATCTTCAAAGTACTTAACACTCCGACTTAACCTTGATAAACTTGCTGAACTGCAGACATTAGCCCCCAAGTGCCAAGTGATGTTACTTTGTAAGGGACTTGGGACTTTAAATATGTTTGTAGAGTCGTAAAAATTTGATTTGGCATACATTAGCCCCCAAGTGTCAAGTGGTTTATTCGTAAAGTACTTGAGACTTGAATCTTAAATTTGGATATTTGAATTTGAAACCAAGTCTTGACTCATGTGAACGTTTCACAGAATGCCTTGTCTGAATTGAACTCTTAATTGACTGACGCAAAGACTCGGCTAGCCAGCCAGGAGACAGAAATCAAGTCTTCTAACGCCAAACTACAAATAAGCCTCTCTGCAACGGAAAATTTGAAGACTAGCTTTGTTGTCAAAGAGAAAACTTGGGAAAAGGAAAAAACACTTCTGATCCAACGAGCTGAAACAGCCGAAACAGCTCTGAAAGAGATTTCAACAGAACTGAATGGTTTGAAAGGGCGGGTGTCTTAGATGGTAGCGGCTATCTTTGGTACGTTGCCTGAGTTGACCTTTTGTGTGTTTTTTGCCAAACCGGAGTATAATCCGCCAACTGATTGTAAAATTTATGCAGGTCCTCGAAGCAAGAATCTGAGCCAAGACTCGTTGATTAAACTGAAGGCAGTATATACTTTGGTAGAACAATTGTATATTGGCGCACAACGGGCTCTGGCTACCATCTCTCCTGCTAATCAAGGTCCCAACCGGCTCAGCGATGTCCTGAAGAAGCTGTCTATCCTTCCTGCCAGATTCCAAGAAGTAAAACGCTCATGCGCGCGAGCCAGAGCTTTGACTGCCCTAAGCCGCTCCAAGGCTTGGGTGCCAGACCTAGACCCGGCGGACGTAGCAAGAGGATATCCCACTGTAAAGGAGGACGGGTCTCCTTTTGATCAGGATGACTTCATGGCTTGTGTACGCGAAGTCCGGCCTCAGGCGACTAGCCTTGGAGATGACACCAATGTTGACAAGTACCAGTCGGGTTTTGATAGTGAGAATAAGATGATGGCCACTCCCTCACACAAAGTAACAGATTTGATCCCACCAGTAAGAGAAGATACATTTGCCCCGGAGATTGACCCGGTCGGCCTGATCGACGACGGAGCCGAATTTGTCGCCGTGAATGGCTTTGATTGGTCAAAACCCAATTTCTAGCAAACAGAAGGTGGTGAACCAGCGAGGGAGGGACAATGAGCATCGTCATGGGCTTATAAGGCCTTGTAATAACTTAGTTGTTTAAAACTCCGCATGTTTGCTTATGCCATCGCGCATAAAATACTTCTATGTGAACCTGTGTTTCCAGATGCCATTGTATGTATCGTTTAATATTTGTCTTTGCAATGCTTGAACTCTGTTCCTGTAAATACAAAGAAAAGACTGGCTTTGCGGTTTAAACACCTAATTTATAGCCAATGTATTTACCTCAATAAGAATCAGAGACAAATATAAATAAAGGATAAGAGTTTAAAACTAACTCTTTAGTTAACACAGCAGGTAAGTGCGTATAAGTAAATACCATACCTTGTCCCTTTTGATCCTTAAATTGCCGGTTTAAATAACCCGGGTGATGAATTTGATAATTCAACCTTTATGAGAAGCCAATGCTTTTTTAGTTACCTCAGTAGGTTGTACCTTTTGATCCATAAACCGCCAGTGTGAATGATCAGGGCGGCTGTGCTGTCAAATAGTCGAGCCGGTGAAGAGGACCAGGCTAATTATTTGTAATATTGAAACAACAAAAAGCAAAGAATAGATAATAAACATAATGTAATCCTATATTAAAAAAGGTGGGGGTTTCTGATTCGAATACGATCAGTAAACCGGACCAAAGGGGTTAAGCTAAGGTTAGAATACGACCATATAGCCCCAAGTGGCTTTGGCGTTGCGCCGATCAAGAGGGTACCGACAGCTATGTTCTCTTTGGTTCGAATACGACCTATGTTTGAACAGGAAGCCCCCAAATGACCTTGAGAGGTTTTTAACGACCCTGATTCGAATACGATCCAAGTCAGACTCAAGAGGGGTTAAGCTATGATTCAGATACAATCAAGAAGCCCCCAAGTGAGTTTGGCCTCGAGCCGATCAAGAGGGTTACGATAGCTATGTTCTCTTTGGTTCGAATATGACCTATGTTTGAACAGGAAGCCCCCAAGTGATCATGAGATTTGCAGCTAGATTCGGATAAGATCATAAGCCGGAGCAAAAAGGTTAGACTTGATTCAAATATGATCAGCTCCTTAATAATCTTTTGAAAATGAGAAAAGACGTATAATCTTTGAAAAAAGAAAAGAGACTGATGGTCTTACTTTATTGCTTATCATGATATATACAATGTGAACGTATGTACATGATGAGAGCCGGTGGCTCAGGTGTAGTATGGCTGAAGTTGAGCAATGTTCCATGGCCGGCGGGTCTCCTCCTCCGACTTACGTGAGTCTGCATGCTCTCGAACGATAATGAGGTAATATGACCCGTTGTTTAAATTCTTACTGACCACAAAGGGTCCTTCCCAAGGTGGGGATAACTTGTGTGCATCTGAGAGATCCTGGATGAGCCAGAGCACCAAGTCGCCTTCCTAAAAAGTCCTAGACTTAACCCGGCGGCTGTGATAACGACGCAGGTCCTGTTGATAAATTGCTGACCGGGCCGCTGCTAAGTCTCTTTCTTCATCCAACAAGTCAAGTGCATCCTGTCTGGCTTGTTCATTATTAGCTTCAACATAAGCCGCCACACGGGGCGAGTCATGACGGATGTCACTAGGCAATACTGCTTCTGCTCCATAAACCATGAAGAAAGGTGTGTAACCCGTAGACCTATTGGACGTAGTGTTGATACTCCATAACACCGAGGGTAATTCCTCCACCCAACAACCCAGCGTTCGTTGTAAAGGAACCATAAGCCGGGGTTTGAGCCCTTTCAAAATTTCCTGATTGGCTCTCTCAGCTTGACCATTGGATTGAGGGTGAGCTACAGAAGAAACATCAAGCCGGATGTGTTCTCATTGACAAAATTCTTCCATAGCTCCTTGGGACAGATTAGTGCCATTGTCAGTGATAATACTATGTGGAAAACCGAAATTGAAAATCCCTTTTTTTCATGAACTGAACCGTCGTGGCTGCATCACATTTACTCACAGGCTCCGCCTCAACCCACTTGGTGAATTTATCAACTGCCACCAGGAGATGTGTCTTTTTATCCTTAGACCTTTTGAAAGGCCCCACCATGTCAAACCCCCAGACCGCAAACGGCCAAGTGATTGGAATCATCCGGAGCTCTTGAGCGGGCACATGCGCTCGTCGTGCAAATTTCTGACATCCATCACATCTACTGACCAGATCTTCTGCATCAGCGTGAGCCGTCAACCAATAAAAGCCGTGACGAAATGCCTTGGCCACTAAAGATTTTGACCCGGCGTGATGACCACAATCGCCTTCATGGATCTCACGAAGGATTTCTTGACCTTCTTCGGGGGAAACACAACGCTGAAACGCTCCGGAAACACTGCGATGATATAACTCTCCATCTGAAATCGTCATGGACTAAGATCGCCGGGTTATCTGCCGAGCCAGGGTCTCATCCGCTAGCTACTCTCCCCGGTTCATGTAAGCCAAGAACGGCACCGTCCAATCTGGGATGACATGAAGAGCCGCTACCAACTACGCCTCCGGGTCCGGAATAGCTAAATCTTCTTCTGTGGACAACTTGACAGAGGGGTTATGCAAAACCTCCAAAAAGGTGTTAGGTGGCACCAGCTTACACTGAGACCCCAGCCGGCTTAAAGAATCAGCTGCTTCGTTCTTTTGACGGTCAATGTGCTCCACCTGATAGCCTTTAAAATGTCCTGCAACGGCATCAACCGCTCGGCGATAAGACGCCATGAGAGGGTCCTTGGAATCCCACTTGCCAGATACCTATTGAGCCACTAGATCCGAGTCGCCAAGACATCTGACCCGGCTCATGCTCATCTCTTTTGCCACTCGAAGACCATGGAGCAAGGCCTCATACTCTGCTGCGTTGTTAGTGTAGGGGAACATCAACCGTAACACATAACAAAACTTGTCACCTCGTGGGGAAGTTAACATGACTCCAGCCCCCGAGCCTTCCAACTGCCTGGACCCATCAAAATGAATAGTCCAATACGTGTTGTCTGGCTTCTCTTCTGGCATCTGCATCTCTGTCCAGTCATTGATGAAGTCAACCAGGGCTTGAGACTTAATTGCAGTACGTGGAACATACTTCAACCCATGAGACCCAAGCTCAATTACCCACTTGGCGACTCGCCCAGTGGCTTCTCTGTTTTGAATAATGTCTCCCAAAGGAGCAGAGCTAACCACAGTGATTGGATGTCCCTGAAAGTAATGCTTAAGCTTCCGGCTCGCCATGAACACCCCATAAACAAGCTTTTCCCAGTGTGGATATCGTTGCTTAGACTCAATCAGCACTTCACTGACATAATAAACCGGCCGTTGAACCGGATGCTCTTTGCCAGCCTCCTTGCGCTCTACCACAATAGCCACACTAACAGCTTGTGAGTTGGCAGCCACGTATAACAATAGCGGCTCTTTCTCAATTGGAGTAGCCAGGACCGGCGGCTCAGCCAGCTGTGCCTTCAGATCCTAAAAAGCAGCGTTTGCAGCATCGCTCCAAACAAAAACATCTGTTTTATTCATCATCTGATACAGAGGCATTGCCTTTTCCCCTAGCCGGCTTATGAACCGGCTCAAATCAGCAACATGACCCGCCAGCCATTGAACGTCATTGATGCATGTTGGCTTGGCTAGGGATGTAATTGCCTTGATCTTCTCAGGGTTAGCTTCAATACCTCGGTTGGACACCAAAAAACCCAAGAGTTTGCCGGCTGGGACTCCAAAAACACACTTGGCCGGGTTAAGCATCATTTTGTAGAACCGGCGATTATCAAAAGTCTCTTTCAGATCTGCGACCAAGGTTTCCTCCTTCCTGGATTTGACCACTATATCATCCACATAAGCATGAACATTATGCCCAATTTGATCGTGAAGAGAATTCTGCACACACCGCTGGTAAGCCGCCTGGGCACTCTTAAGCCCAAAAGGCATAGACACATAGCAGAAAGCTCCAAAAGGAGTAATAAAAGTTGTCTTCTCCTGATCCTTGACCGCCATCTTAATCTTATGATAGCCGGAATAAGCATCCAAGAAACTCAAACGTGCGCAACCCGCCGTAGCATCAATGATCTGATCAATCGAGGGAGAGCAAAAGGATCAGCTGGACAAGCCTTGTTCAGATCGGTGTAATCCACACACATACGCCAGGTGCCATTCTTTTTTAGTACAAGCACCGAGTTAGCTAACCATTCAGGGTAAAAGACCTCCACAATGAACCCGGCTGCCAAGAGCCGGGCCACCTCTTCCCCAATGGCTTTGCGCCGTTCTTCATTGAACCGTCGGAGAAACTGTCTGACAGGTTTGAATTTTGGATCAATATTAAGAGTGTGCTCAGCGAGTTCCCTCGGGACACCCGGCATGTCTGAAGGTTTCCATGCAAAGATGTGCCGGTTCTCATGGATGAACTCAATGAGCACGCTTTCCTATTTTGGATCCAAGTTTGCGCTAATGATGAACTGTTTAGATGAGTCGCCAGGTACAAAGTCAACCATCTTAGTGTCATCAGCCGATTTGAATTTCAACTCCGGCTCATGCTCTGTTGTTGGTTTCATTAATGACGTCATGTCTGCCGGGTCAACATGATCCTTGTAAAATTTTAACTCCTCTGTTGCACAAATAGATTAAGCATAGGCAGCATCACCTTCTTCACATTCCAAGGCTATCTTCTGGCTCCCATGTACTGTAATGGTGCCTTTATGACCCGGCATCTTGAGCTGCAAATATATGTAACACGGCCGAGCCATGAACTTGGCATAAGCCGGCCGCCCAAACAAAGCATGATATGGGCTCTTGATCTTAACCACCTCAAAGGTTAATTTTTCTGCTCTGGAGTCATACTCATCCCCAAAGGCTACTTCCAGCTCAATCTTACCAACTGGGTATGGCGACTTACCAGGTACCACACCGTGAAAAACAGTGTTGGATTGTTTAAGATTTTTATCAGTCAATCCCATCCGGCGGAATGTCTCATAGTAGAGGATGTTGATGCTGCTGCCTCCATCCATGAGCACCTTAGTAAACTTGTATCCACCAACCTGAGGTGCCACTACCAAAGACAAGTGACCCGGATTATCAACTCGGGGCGTGTGATCCTCTCTACTCCACACAATAGGCTGCTCTGACCAATGTAGATAACGTGGAATCGCCGGCTCAACGACATTGACGGCCCTCTTGTGAAGTTGCTGGTCCCTCTTACATAAACTGGTCGTAAATACATGATATTGTACACTACTCAACTGCTTCGGGTTGCTTTGATAACCGGGTTGCTGCTGCTGATTACCTTGGCTGGGTTGCTGATTATATCCTCCTTGGTGACCAGGATAACCCTCACCGTGAAAACCTCCTCCGCCTGAACCGGCGCCCGGGCCCTGGAAGCTGCCTCCACCTGAACCGCCACCTGGTCCATGACCCCCATCAAACGCATTTGAATTTTTAAAAGCCTTCATGATCGTGCAATCCTTCCACAAGTGGGTGGCTGGTTTCTCCCGGGTGCCATGTTTTGGACAAGGTTCATTCAACAACTGCTCAAGGGTGGGGCCTGACCCGCCTGATCAGGGGGTTGTCTGCCCTTGCGCCGCTGATTACCACCCTGCGCATTAGTATTAGCAACAAACTCATCAGCCTTACATTTATTACCTCCCTGATTCGCCGGGTTGTGCTAGTGACCCTTGCCGTTGTTGTTCTTCTTTCCCTTCATTGCCTTTTCTTAGTCAGACACCGGGTCTTTGGTGGTATCAGAATCAGCATACTTGACAAGAGCCGCCATCAACGTTCCCATGTCATTACAGTCACGTTTGAGCCGCCCCAGCTTCCGCTTCAGAGGTTCAAAACGGCAATTTTTCTCCAACATTAAAACTGATGAGCCGGCATCCATCTTATCAGATGAATGTATTATCTCCTTGACCCGGCGCACCCAATGGGTTGTAGATTCACCATCCTCTTGCTTGCAATTGGTCGGGTCCACAATTGACATTGGCTGCTTACACGTGTCCTTAAAGTTATGGATGAACCGTGCTTTCAACTCTGCCCACGAGCCGATAGAATTGGGTGGCGATCCCTTCAACCAAGTCCGAGTTATTCCATCCAACATCATGGTAAAATACTTGGCCATTGCAGCGTCGCTAACCTCCAACAGTTCCATAGCCATCTCATAACTCTCAATCCAAGCCCCCGGCTATAGGTTAGCCATGTAATTAGGCACCTTACGAGGCCCCTTGAAGTCCTTTGGCAACCGCTCATTACGTATGGCCGGTACCAAGAAAGGCATGCCTCCGGTTCTTGTGGCCACTCCTACCTCAACCGAGGCTGCTGGATAAGCCGGAAAGGTTTGATGAGCCGCCTGCTCTGCCGCCATTTGAGCCGCTCGTTCCGCCTCTTGACGAATCCTCTCTTGATCCGCCAAGTTAAGGGCTCCTGCCCGCACCGGCTCATGCCTATATGGCCGGTTGTGGCGTTGAGCATTACTTGAAATCTCTGCATACTCCATGTGCCTACTATAACTCGGGCTCCGGCTTGGGCGAGGAGTTGAATGAATCCTGTCTCGACTATAAGAGTATGCACCCTGCTGGGCTAGAGCTGTCTGAAGTAGTTCTCTTACCCTCCGTGTTCCAATTGTTGCTTGCGAGTCGCCTTCCATTGGGAGAGCCGCCAAACGAGCCGACGCTGCGATGAGGTTTTCCAGAGGGTTGGAGAAGTGACCCGGAGGTGTTGACACATAACGAGTAGGAGCTGTATTTATACGAGGTGGCTCCATGGCGCGTGGCTGAACAGGTGCACCGGGTGTCGTGACCCGGTTTGCCTCCGGCGGGTTGCTCCCCCCAGCCCCGGGTGTATGGAACAGGTTCCTCAGATCCAGCGTTAAAGGTAGACGCGATTGAGTTTTCTGATGCCTCCCCCTCATGACCTCGTTTGATGCGTTAAGATCCACCAAGAGTCGGAAAGTTTCTGCTTGAAGTTGCTGAGCACGAGCATCCAGAGCTGCTCGTTCTGCTGCCATCCGGGTTTCCTCTGCGGCTAGATTTTCCTTAGCTTGCACCATCTTTTCCCACACGCGTGCCACTTCTGCGTCGTGCTGGGCTTTATCCGCCGGCTCTACCATGGCGGTTAACAGAGTCGTCAGCCTATCCATGAGGTCCATTAGAATCTGAGCCAGGGGCGCGCAGGGTCTCCTGACCCAGCTGCTGCCGACCTGGTAGCTGCTACTGCCGCTGCGGTAGAGTTCTGCCCGGGTTGCGTCCCCGCCATGAAGACTCCGGCCCAATTAGGCGGCTCAAGGAGGTCCGGAATACTGTTGCCATCGGAACAGCCCCCGAGCATGCCGTCTTGCAGCTGGTACAACGAGTCCGTCTCACCTGTTGATGATGCAGTATCAGAGCAGATGGGCGTCTCCCCGCCTTCCACCGATCCTTCGGAGTATTCACCGTCGTGGATGCAGCCTACAAAGGCATGCTTCATGACAAATTGAACACGGGTGGTCCTGGCGCGCTGAGCCGTTTCGATGAGGTTGGTGTGGACGTCCGGCTCAGGGCCCGACTCACCAATCCGGCCGATGAAGACGTGAATTCCGCCGAAGGGGACCCGGTACCCGTACTCGATTAAGCCAGCCTTGGGGCCCCAGCCTTCATCGTTGATGTAGAGCTTGCCGCAACGACTCTTGGTCATCCGGCCCATAGCGTATCCCTTGAGCCCTTCGAAGTTGCCCTTCAAGAACTCAAATCCACCGTGCGCTGGCCCCACGGTGGGCGCCAACTGTCGTGGAGTTGACACGGCAGATGTCCTAGAGCAAGGACTTAGTCGTAGGGCCATCGCACTAGGCAGCTTAAAGTGGTTAATCGGGACAAAGGACAAGAGAGAGTTTTTATACTAGTTCGGCCCCTTACGATGAAGGTAAAAGCCTACGTCTAGTTGGGATTGGTATTGCTGAAGTTTCGATCTCCAAGGGGCTCGACTCGCCGGCTTGGTTATCGATTTGGTTGTTTCTTGCCCTAAGCCGCCACCGGGTCGTCCCCTTATATACATGGGTTGACGCCTGGTGGCCTACAGAGTCCTGGCCAGCTCATAATCGTGTCTGGCTCGGTGACTTTCTTTAGATGCCTTTCTTTACAAGTCTTTCCTTACATACGGCGGTTTACAATATCGGGCCTTAAGCCGGCCCTAGGCCCTTGGGCCTTCTATATGTTTAATAAACTATCATCTTGAATGTATATTGGGCTTCTTATGTAACCCGCCATTAGGGCTGACTCGGCCCCTCCTGGGCGGGTCATACTGGTAGTAATATCCCCAACAACATGAGCGTGAGCCATGGACATAGGACTATAGGTGGAAAATAGTGGTGGTTGTGGAGAAGACAAAAAGGGAGAAGATAGTCTCACATCAACTAGGCGTATCAACGGGCTATGGAGATGCCCATCAATAGATATCAATGTGAGTGAGTAGGGACTGCCATGCAACGGATGCACTAGAGCCATAAGTATATGAAAGATCAAAAAGAAACTAAGTGGGTATGCATCCAACTTGCTTGCTCATGAAGACCTAGGGCAATTTGAGGAAGCCCATCATTGGAATATACAAGCCAGGTTCTATAACGAAAAATTCCCACTAGTATATGAAAGTGATAACATGAGAGACTCTCTACTATGAAGATCATGGTGCTACTTTGAAGCACAAGTGTGGTAAAAGGATAGTAGCTTTGCCCCTTCTCTCTTTTTCTCACATTTTTTTATTTGGGCCTTTTCTCCTTTTTTTATGGCCTCTTTTTTTCGTCCGGAGTCTCATCCCGACTTGTGGGGGAATCATAGTTTCCATCATCCTTTCCTCACTGGGACAATGCTCTAATAATGATGATCATCACACTTTTATTTTTCTTACAACTCAACAATTACAACTCGATACTTAGAACAAAATATGACTCTATATGAATGGCTCTGGCGGTGTACCGGGATATGCAATGATTCATGAGTGACATGTATGAAAGAATTATGAACGGTGGCTTTGCCACAAATACGATGTCAACTACATGATCATGCTAAGTAATATGACAATGATGGAGTGTGTCATAACAAACGGAACGGTGGAAAGTTGCATGGCAATATATCTCGGAATGGCTATGGAAATGCAGTAATAGGTAGGTATGGTGGCTGTTTTGAGGAAGGTATATGGTGGGTGTATGATACCGGCGAAAGGTGCGCGGTATTAGAGAGGCTAGCAAAGGCGGAAGGGTGAGAGTGCGTATAATCCATGGACTCAACGTTAGTCATAAAGGACTCACATACTTATTGCAAAAATCTACAAGTTATCAAAGCAAAGTATTACGCGCATGCTCCTAGGGGGATAGATTGGTAGGAAAAGACCATCGCCCGTCCCCAACCGCCACTCATAAGGAAGACAATCAAAAAATAAATCATGCTCCGACTTCATCACATAACGGTTCACCATACGCGCATGCTACGGGAATCACAAACCTCAACACAAGTATTTCTCAATTTCACAACTACTCAACTAGCACAACTTTAATATCACCATCTTCATATCTCAAAACAATTATCAAGTATCAAACTTATCATAGTATTCAACACACTCATAAGAAAGTTTTATTATTAGTCTTGTATACCAAGCATATTGGGATTTAAAGCAAATTACCATGCTATTAAGATTCTCAAAATAATCTAAGTGAAACATGATAGATCAATAGTTTCTATAAAACAAATCCACCACCGTGCTCTAAAAGATATAAGTGAAGTACTAGAGCAAAAATTATATGACTCAAAAGATATAAGCGAAGCACATAGAGTATTCTAACAAATTCCAAATTATGTATAGCTCTCTCAAAAGGTGTGTACAGCAAGGATTGTTGTGGTAAACTAAAAAATAAAGACTCAAATAATACAAGACGCTCCAAGCAAAACACTGTCGGCATTCTGGGAATGGGGGTCCCTAGACTTGCCTGCCTGCGGCCTGCGGCGTGGCTCAAAGGGGGGCCCAGCACGGCCCATCTTCATCAACACAGACCCAAGACCCTCGCGAGGGGCCAAGCCTCGTGGGGCAGACGACACGGAGCTTCCTCAGGCACGGCCTCACCAGGCTGGCTCGCGAAGAGGCGGAGAGATCAAGACGGGGTACCTCACGAGGTGCCCGTGATGCAAGCCATGACGACCAAGGGCTCCAGGCGGGCGCCAGCCCGCACAGTGTCCTCCTTTCCCCTTTGGTGCAAAGGGGGCAAGCGCAGCCGCGGAGTACCGAGGCATCAGGCAAAGGTTGCCATTTCGGTGCAACAAGACCAAGACCAGGAGGACTGCAAGACGGAGGTCATCGTGGAGCCCAAGACGACGTCACCACCAGAGCTTTGTGCAGGCGAGGACCAACTTTAGTCAGGATAAGTGTACCAGATGTTCCCCTTCAAAATGGCCAATTGTTGGCGCCCTTCCCGCTCAATATTTGGGAAGAGGCCCAGGGCCATTGCCTATAAATAGGACCAGCCACCCACAGGGAGAGGTTAGGTCAGAGGTCAGAGTTAGAGTCGAGATCGAGGATCAAGGATCGGATCGAAATCAGATAGAGAGAAGGGTGACTGAACTCCTCCTAGCAGTTCGTCCCCCCCAGCCAAGAACAGACCCTCGCGAGGCTGTTCTTCCTTGTATTGTTCATCATCATCAGCCCAAGAGGCAATCCACCACACCACACACTGGAGTAGGGTATTACACCACAACGGTGGCCCGAACCAGTATAAATCCTGTGTCTCTTGTGCTGTTCTTTCCTTAGCTTAGATCTTAGCGAGGCGGAGGGGTGCAGGTAGGTAGGAGGCGAAATCTCCACGCGCACCCCAGTGTTCGAACCTCAAGGGTCTGCCGGAACCCGAAATCCGACATTTGGCGCGTCAGGTAGGGGTGCGCCGGAATTCGTCTTCCACCACCCCGTTCTCCTCCGACCATTGCGCCCATGTCTAACACTCGTCGGGCCCGCACCGAGCACCGGGCCGCTCTCGCTTCCCGCGTCGCCCAGACGGCTCCTGTCGGCGAGCGTCCTCACCGTTCCCTGTCACCTGCCGTCAACGCCGCCACCGGCTCAGCGGGGGACAAGCAGCAAGCATTGTCTCAGCATCCGTCGGTGCGGCAAGACGGCCGCACCGCTACTCCCTCGCTCACCCCAGCTGGTTCTTCGTCCCGCGCGCTCCGCGCACCCATGGAGGCTCGAGCTGCGCTCATCACGGCAAACGAGCTCCTGCGCTACCATCCCGTCGACGATGTCTACGAAGAATGGCTCGACCGCGTCGCCGAGCTCGTCTGCGCCGCAGGGGGCTCTCCTGCGCCATCCGTTCCGCTGCACCGCACCCCGCCACGCGCGGGCGACGAGGCTCCGGCAGCGCCCCGACCGCCTCCTCCACAAGAAGGCGCCATGGCTCCAAGGCGCGTGGCCCCTGGGCGGAACCCACTCCGTCAGGTGCCAGTGCGGCAAGAGAAGAGCTGCCAAGAAGTTCCTCGCCTACAAGAAGCTGCCCGGGCGCTCCCTGCTCCAGCACGTCGCGACCATGCTCCCGCACGTCAAGACCCCGCGCTGCTCCCAGCTGCAGCACGTGGGGACATGCAAGACCAAGCTCTCCGTCACCCAAGGCCTCCCGTGGCCACAACAGGCTGCCGTGCCTTCACCACCGAGCTACGCAGCGTCGCGTGGCCCGGCAAGTTCAAGCCAGACCTGCCTCCTCGTTACGACGGCACGGCCGACCTGCGGAGTTCCTCCAGCTCTATGAGCTGGGCATCGAAGCTGCCAACGGAGACGAGAAGGTCATGGCGAACTGGTTTCCCATGGCGCTCAAGGACGGGGCCCGCACCTGGCTCCTGAACCTGGCTCCAGGCACGATCTCCTCCTGGGACGAGATGCGCACCCGCTTCATCGCCAACTTCCAAGGTACTCGCGACCGGCCACCCGCCGTGAGCGACATGCGCCGCATCAAGAAACAACCCGGGGAGACCCTGCAGAAGTACATCCAGCGCTTCAACAACGCACGCCTCAAGATTCCCAAGGTGACTGAGGAGGCCATCATCTCAGCCTTCTCCGACGGCGTGCGCGATGTCAAGATGAAGGAGGAGCTGGCGATGCATGAAGACCTGTGCACTTCCTTGGAGCTGTTCAACTTGGCAACCAAGTGCGCCAGGGCTGAGGAAGGGCGTCTCTCCCTCCTCGAGCTGCCTGCCGCAGACCCAGAAGAGAAGAAGCCCAAGGCCAAGGATGTGAAGCGCAAGGGGGCTGCCGTGCTCGCGGCAGAACCAGACACCAAGCGGGGCAGAGATCAGCCCGAACCTTCCAAGGGCAGTCGATACTGTGTGTACCACGACCTCCACACCCACAACACCAACGAATGTCAAGAGCTCCGAGCCGTGCGAGAAGGAAGGATCGGCCGTCGCCCCGACCGCGGTGACCGGGGCTACGGTCGAGGAGGAGGAAGGAACGCAGGACGCTGGGAAGACCGTGGCCCGCGCCAAGGGTGGCGCGATCAACCTCGCGAGGATCGCTGGCAAGATCCGCCTCGCGAGGGAGACTGGAGGGATCAGCCTCGCGAGGATCGCCCGCAAGGCAACGCAGGCCTCCCTCCGCTGCCGCCGCAGCCAAGGAGAAACGAGGACCGCCACCAGGACGAGGGGGCTGGGGGCTTCCAGGAGCCGCGCGCGATCGCCTGCATCCTGGGCGGGGCTCAAGCCCCAGCCTCTCAACGCATCTTCAAGCAGTTCGCCCGCGAAGTGAATGCAGTCCTCCCCAAGCTCGAAGCCACGCGCCCTCTCAGGTGGTCGGCGTGCGCCATCACGTTCAGCTCAGCAGATCAGCTCAAGTGTGCGGCTACAGCCGGAGTCCTCCCGATGCTTTGTTCCCCAATCATCAGCAACGTGGTGGTCACCAGGACCCTCATCGATGGCGGGGCAGGGCTCAACGTCCTGTCCGTGGAAACATTCAACAATCTCCAAGTGCCCTACAGCCAGCTTCAGCCAACCAAGCCTTTCTCCAGAGTCACCGACGGCTCCACGGTCCCGATTGGGCAGGTCCGCCTCCCTGTCACCTTCGGGGCACGCGACAACTACCGCACCGAGCTCATCGACTTCGATGCCGCTCACATTCGCCTGCCGTACAACGCCATCCTTGGGTACCCAGCGCTGGCCAAGCTCATGGCCGCAACTCACCACGGCTACAACGTCCTCAAGATGCCAGGAAGTGGCGGAGTCATCACGGTGCCCTGTGAAGAGAAGGACGCGGTGTGTTCCCTGGAGCGAGCCTTTCAGGCCGCGTCACTGGAAGACCCGGATCGCGGAAGCAGGAGGCTTCCCGAGACCGCCCCCAAGAAGAAGAAGACATCGTCCAGCCCGGCCCCTCAGGAGGCAGGCCCCTCTGGGCCCGCGCCTGCCCAGGGGGAACCTCCTCCCATAGCATAGGAAAGCGCGCCCGGCACCCTCCTCAGGCAGGGCTCGGGGGCTCTCCCCTGGAGGGACACCGACCTGGCAAGGGTCACGAGGGAGGCTCTTGGGCACCACATGGAGGCGTGTTTCGAAGCACGTTTCCCTCAAGAAGGAGTAAGGCAAGGAGAGCCAGACCCTCAGGAGTTCGTCAGCAAGGCCATTCAGGAGCTACAGGAGTCAAGAGTCATGAAAGGAGGCCGCCGCCTCCCAGCAGTGGCTCCCCATCCAGGCGAGGATGGTGGGCTGCGCGTCTACATCGACATACCAGGGCTCAATCGAGTCGCCTCTCTAGAGCGCCTCTGGCCCTCGCGAGTGGCGCGCTGCGGAGGTCCACCCCACAGCTATGTTCGCATGCCTTATGGCTTGCCGAACGCGGCTGCCACGTACCAGCGCCTCATGAGGGGCATCATGGAGGCACAAGAGGCCAGGCATTCCGCAGCCCTGGCGGAGATGGAGATGGTCCGCGAGGAGCCACCAGCGCCTCCGGAGCCTCCCGAGGCCCCTAGGCCTGGGGCTCGTGAGGATCGGCTTCCACAGCCCACCGAGTCTGCTACACCAACAGTCCTTTGTCCTCAACATCATCAGGTGACATCTTTCAAGTTTCATTTCCAGCTGGGAGCGCCCCCCCCCCGGGCTGCATCATTCCCAGGCCGTGTGGGTCCATCCCTGCAGCATGTATCCCTTTTATTTCATGTTGTTAGCTTACTTTGTTGGGAGCGCCCCTCGGGCTGCATCATCCCCAAGTCGCTCGAGCCAGACCCAGCGGCATGTATCCCTTTTGCGTTCATTTCCGGTTATGCGTTCGACCCACCATGCTTGATTATTTGATGCCGGTCCACGGCACCTCTTCTTCTCCATGCCGACCACTTGCACGTTAAAGGGGGGTACCTGAGCATCGCGACTCAGGGCTCTTACTGGCTCTCCAGCCCTCACCCTCTGGCCTTGTCCACGGCATCGCGACCTGGCATACCAGCGACGGCTGAGACCAGCTCGAGGGCCGGGACCCGAGGACGTAGAGTGCCGGCATCTAACCAAATTTGCAGGGACACATCACAAGATAAGGCCCAGTGCCAGGCGCAACCCGCCTAGAGGTAGGGCCCCGTGAGTCCCGCGCTGGCTCATGGGTGCCCAGATACACCTCGCCAGGCCCTACCGTGCCAGCCACGTGTCAGGGCGGGGCTGTACACGCCCCGGGGGCTCCTCCCGGAGGGGGCCCCCCTCCCACGTACCAGTGGAAGCACCATGCTCCGCGCTGGCTGACGACACTGCCGAGGAGCGGCTATGCCCGTACACATACGGAAGCGCTATGCTCCGCGCTGGTGATAAACAACTGAGGGTGGCCCCCGGGCCGCATCAACCTCAGGGAGCCCAGAGCTCAGTGTCTAGCCTCATCGTAACGCCTCCCCTCGGGAGTGCCGCGCGAGGGGGCTGGGCACGGGGGCTGCGCCTGGGTCACGCCCAGACGCACGCCGCCCAGCCAGGCCCCCCGGGCCTGGTTCGTCGCGCGTCTCTCCCCGAGCGGAGCCAAGGTACGAAGGCCGTTTGAGCGTCAAGGGGGACTCCTGAGCATCACGACTCAGGAGCCTAACTGGTCACGTAGCCCTCACTCCTTAGTTCCGAAAGGCTAACGGCGGTTGAGGTATGCGCGCGGCCGGGCTCTGCAGACGTAGAACGGTAGATCCACCCACATCATACCTCCCTACTTGCTGTTCGTGCGCCAAGGGGGACTCCTGAGCATCGCGACTCAGGAGCCTAACTTGTCACGTAGCCCCTCACTCCTTGGTCCCGTCCTGGTTTCCGGTCGGGGCTAACGGCGGCTGAGGTATGCGCGGGGCCGGGCTCTGCCGGCGTAGAACATAAGCAAGTAGGAAGGAAAAGCGTAAATCTCAAGGAATTCAAAAGCAAATATTACAGTCCACACTGTTATCTCAATGCCAAACGCAAGTTTAAACGCCTCCCCGAGGCATGATACATGTGCAGGAATTAAAGGCAGGACAGGAGCCACAACGGAGTCACTTGTCGGCGGTGGAGCAGCGCGGAGTGGGTTCGCCTCATGGAGCAGTGGGGTCGGCAGCGCCTTGCTTCGGCTTGGTGCTGAAGGCCCGGAACTTCCCCAGCAGAGCCTCCGCGCGACCCTTCACGGCCTCGGCAGCGGCAGCGGCACGCTCGCCGCTTACTGGCTCCAGCAGGCTGTCGAGGTCGACGCCGGGATCGCGAAGGTAGATGTGGGTGAGGACCCGCGTCAGCGCTGCAGAAGACAGGACACGCGCCTCGGCCTCGGCCGTGGGGCCAAGGCCAAGGGCGACATCTTCAAGAGCACGAACCAGGAAGGGAAGCAGCTTGGCGGGGCCGTCCTCGGCGCCAGCCAGCGGGCTCTCCAGGCCGCTGTCGTAAAGCGTCCTCAGCGAGGAGCGAGCCTTCGCCTCCATCTCCGTGAAGGCCACGCGGTCCTCGGCAAGAACCAGGGCCTTGTCGTCCAGCTCGGCCTTCCTCGCCCCCAACTCCTGCTCCAGCGCGCCTAGGCGGTCGCGGCGCTTCCTGAGCTTGACCTCCCTCTCCTTGACGGCCGCCTCGCGAGCCTTCACGCCTTCTTCCTGCTCTTGGCGAAGGCGGACCTCTTTCGCGAGCTGGTCCCGCAGGCCTTGCAGCTCGTCCTCCAGCGCCTTGCAGCGACCACGGACGTCGACCACCTCCCCCAGGGCTGCGTCACGAGCAGCCTTCGCCTCAAGGACGGCCTGCTTCTCCTCATCGCAAGCCGTCGAGGCCTGGACCAGCGCCGCCCGAATCGAAGCGTCGGAGCGATTCCATCCTACAGCCAGCTCCAAACGCCCGGCCACCAAGCGAGGGTCGGCGCCAAGAAGATCCTGCCGCAGCCGGTCCAGCTCAGCAGCAGCACGATCCAGAACGGCAGGAGGAGTCGGAGAGACAGCAGTCCGTGGAGTAGAAGGAGAAGGCGGCAGCGCGGCCACAACATCCTGAGGCGGAGTCTGCTGCGCCCCTACGGCTGTAGTGGCGGCAGCAGGCAAAGGCACCTCGGGAGTCACTTGGGCCATGGGGGCTGAGCTCGCCCCCGCCGGCTCAGCCAGGCCTCGCGAGGACGACCGGGCAGGAGAAGCCCGTGCGTCGCGGTCACCCTCCTTCGCGGGCAGAGGCGCTGCCACGGATGGAACCTCAGGAGCTCCCTTCGGCTTCTTTGCTGCGGGCGCCAGCCTATCCAAGAGATGCGGACGTCAAGCCTCAGAAGCAGAACAAGAAATAAAGACAAGAATCAAGCGCTTACTGGTCGTCGCCAGTGAGCTCAAGCGGCCTCCGGCCAAATTTGAAGCCCGAAAGCCGGCTAGAAGGGTCAACCTCGGGAAGCTTGGAAGCGGAAGGTGCGTCTGCGGTCCGCCTCGGGGTTGGGGCAGACCCGCGGGAGATCAGCCCGGTCCTGTCCTTCTTCGGGATCGGGGGCAAGCTCCCGCCGTCCTGCTCGTCATCATCCTCGTCGTCATCGCTCGGAGAGAGGCGAAGAACGCGGGACCTGCGCCGGCGGAGGGGAGCCCTCGAATCTCCGTCAGTCGCCTCGGAGTCAGGCCCTTTTTCCCGCTCCCCTCCTTCCTCCTCTTCGTTGGAGTCGTCGGAGGGCACGTCCACCGGTTCCTCGGGAGTTTCCATGGGCACGGGCCCGTCCCCGTTGAAGACGGGCATGGACTCCACTACCTGCTCCCAGTCGTCGCGGAGGAACAAGGGCACATGAGCGCCCTCCAACCTCGCCACATCGCCCCCGACCAGAGATTGGAGGACCGCAGCCAGATCTCCGTCGGCCAAGGCCGTGGGGCTCGGATGGGGCCTCCACATCGGAAGTGAGTACTGCCAAAGCGGAGCCAGCTGGTGCTCCAGAAATTCCCTCAGCAGCGACGCACCGGTCAGCTTCGCTGCCGCCATGTTGGCCGGCCTTAGATCCGCGTCCATCTTCTCCAACACCAGCTTCGCGCGGGGGTCCGCGAGCTCTGCTCGACCCCAATCGCTGGAGCTCGTGGGTTGCTCCGTGGGCAAGATGGGCGCATCCACCAAGACCCACTTGCTCCTGTAGCCCTCAATCCTTTTCCCGGGGTTCAAAATGGCAATGGCACCACCGTACGCGATGAAGCTCGCGCACGCGGAAGCAGGACCGCGAGAGGTCTGGAGGTAGAAGTAGTGGTGCAGCAAGGCCACTGAGGGTTGCACCCCTACATGAGCCTCGCAATAATAGGCGAAGATCGCAAGGAGAAGGACGGAGTTGGGGTGGAGATGCAGAGCCTGTAGCTTATAATGGCGGAGGACAGAGAAGAACAACTCCGAGAAGGGAGGCACCAGGCCAGCAGCAATGGCGCTTACGAAGAACGGATAGAAGGTGCTCCCTTGACCCTCAGGGGTGGTGGAGCCGGCCTTGAACACCTTCGCCCCGTCAATGCCCTGCGCCGCCGCCATCCGGCGCAACCGGGCGAGGCTCGCGTCCGACACGTTCAGCGAGTCCAGGGCAGACGAGTACCAAGCTACAGTCGGGGACTGACGAGGCGCCATGGCTTCCTAGGTAACGCGGTCGGAGTGGATCTGGAAATTTTGGAGGAAGGAAGGAGAGGCGCAAGAAAGGGGATCTGAGCAGCAACCGGAGAAAGCAAAGAAAGCAAAGCCTAGGCGGATGCCGCTCCTTTATCAACTCGCGCGGTTGCTAAGGCGCTCACGTCCAATCAACCGCCACACTGCGCCCAAGGCCGCAGGCTGATAGGGCCCGCGGCGCTTCGCTCTTGCCCTTCTGCCTCCCTGCATGGCCAAGTCCGGGCGCGCCTTGGGCCCGGGGGCTACTGTTGGCGTTCTGGGAACGGGGGTCCCCAGACTTGCCTGCCTGCAGCCTGCGGCGTGGCTCAAAGGGGGGCCCAGCACGGCCCATCTTCATCAACACAGACCCAAGACCCTCGCGAGGGGCCAAGCCTCGCGGGGCGGATGACACGGAGCTTCCTCAAGCACGGCCTCACCAGGCTGGCTCGCGAAGAGGCGGAGAGATCAAGGCGGGGTATCTCACGACGTGCCCGTGACGCAAGCCATGACGACCAAGGGCGCCAGGCGGGCACCAGCGCGCGCAGTGTCCTCCTTTCCCCTTTGGTGCAAAGGGGGCAAGCGCAGCCACGGAGTACCGAGGCATCAGGCAAAGGTTTCCATTTCGGTGCAACAAGACCAAGACCAGGAGGACTTCAAGACGGAGGTCATCGTGGAGCCCAAGACGGCGTCACCACCAGAGCTTTGTGCAGGCGAGGACCAACTTTAGTCAGGATAAGTGTACCAGATGTTCCCCTTCAAAATGGCCAATTGTTGGCGCCCTTCCCGCTCAATATTTAGGAAGAGGCCCAGGGCCATTGCCTATAAATAGGACCAGCCACCCACAGGGGGTGAGAGGTTAGAGGTCAGAGGTCCCAAGTTAGAGGTCGAGCATCGAGGATCAAGGATCGGATCGAAATCAGAGAGAGAAGGGTGACTGAACTCCTCCTAGCAGTTCGTCCCCCCTAGCCAAGAACAGACCCTCGCGAGGCTGTTCTTCCTTGTATTGTTCATCACCATCAGCCCAAGAGGCAATCCACCACACCACACACTGGAGTAGGGTATTACACCACAACGGTGGCCCGAACCAGTATAAATCCTGTGTCTCTTGTGCTGTTCTTTCCTTAGCTTAGATCTTAGCGAGGCGGAGGGGTGCAGGTAGGTAGGAGGCGAAATCTCCGTGCGC
This sequence comes from Triticum aestivum, assembly GCF_018294505.1. Classification (NCBI taxonomy): domain Eukaryota; kingdom Viridiplantae; phylum Streptophyta; class Magnoliopsida; order Poales; family Poaceae; genus Triticum; species Triticum aestivum. The sequence goes on from NC_057812.1 coordinate 273,753,303, forward strand.
ACCCCAGTGTTCGAACCTCAAGGGTCTGCCGGAACCCGAAATCCGACAAACACATATCATGTGGCGAATAAAAATATAGCTCCAAGTAAAGTTACCGATAGAAGTAGATGAAAGAGGGGATTCCTTCCGGGGCATCCCCAAGCTTTGGATTTTAGGTTTCCTTAGATTATCTTGGGGGTGCCATGGGCATCCCCAATCTTAGGCTCTTACCACTCCTTGTTCCATAATCCATCAAATCTTTACCCAAAACTTGAAAACTTCACAACACAAAACTTAAAGTAGAAAATCTCGTGAGCTCCGTTAGCGAAAGAAAACAAAAGGCCACTTCAAGGTACTGTAATGAACTCATTATTTATTTATATTGGTGTTATACCTACTGTATTCCAACTTCTCTATGGTTTATAAACTATTTTATTAGCCATAGATTCATCAAAATAAGCAAACAACACACGAAAAACAGAATCTGTCAAAAACAGAACAGTCTGTAGTAATCTGTATCTAGAGCAAGATCTGGAACCCCAAAAATTCTAAAATAAATTTCTGGACGTGAGGAATTTATCTATTAATCATCTTCAAAAAGCTTTAACTAAATATCACTCTCCAAATAAAAATGGCAGCAGTTCTCGTGAGCGCTAAAGTTTCTGTTTTTTATAGCAAGTTCAACAAGACTTTCCCCAAGTCTTCCCAACGGTTCTTCTTGGCACAAACACTAATTAAACAAAAAAACACAACCAAAAAATAGGCTAGATAATTTATTTATTACTAAACAGGAGCAAAAAGCAAGGAATAAAAATAAAATTGGGTTGCCTCCCAACAAGCGCTGTCGTTTAACGCCCCTAGCTAGGCATAACAAGCAAGAATAGATCTCGGTATTGCCATCTTTGGTTGGAAATCCATAAGTGGCTCTAATAATAGATTCATAAGGTAATTTAATTTTCTTTCTAGGAAAGTGTTCCATGCCTTTCCTTAATTGAAATTGGAATCTAATATTTCCTTCCTTCATATCAATAATTGCACCAATCGTTCTAAGGAAAGGTCTACCAAGAATAATAGGACATGAAGGATTGCAATCTATGTCAAGAACAATAAAATCTACGGGCACATAATTCCTATTTTAAACAATAAGAACATCATTAATTCTTCCCATAGGTTTCTTAATAGTGGAATTCACAAGGTGCAAGTTTAAAGAGCAATCATCAAAATCACGAAAACCTAACAAATCACACAAAGTCTTTGGAATCATGGAAACACTAGCACCCAAATCACATAAAGCATAGCATTCATGATCTTTAATTTTAATTTTAATAGTTGGTTCCCACTCATCATAAAGTTTTCTAGGGATAGAAACTTCCAATTCAGGTTTTTGTTCATAAGATTGCATCAGGGCATCAACGATATGTTTAGTAAACGCTTTATTTTGACTATAAGCATGAGGAGAATTTAGCATGGATTGCAACAAGGAAATACAATCAATCAAAGAGCAATTTTAATAGTTAAATTCCTTGAAATCCATAGTAGTGGGTTTAGCAACATCTAGGATTTTAATTTCTTCGATCCCACTTTTATCAAATTTAGCATCAAGATCAACAAATTCCGAATTCTTAGAACGCCTTCTAGGTAAAGGTGGATCATATTCACTCCCATCATTATCAAGATCCATATTTCAAAACAAATATTTAATAGGGGACACATCAATAACTTTTAGATCTTCATCATTATTTTCATAGGAACTAGAAGAACACACTTTTATAAAGGCATCTTTCTTAGCACGCATCCTAGCGGTTCTTTCTTTGCACTCATCAATGGAAATTCTCATGGCTTTGAGAGATTCATTGATATCATGCTTAGGTGGAATAGATCTAAGTTTCAAAGAATCAACATCAAGAGAAATTCTATCAACGTTCCTAGCCAAATCATCAATCTTAAGCAATTTTTCTTCAATCATAGCATTAAAATTCTTTTGCGAAGTAATAAATTATTTAATATTAGATTCAACATCAGAGGGCATATTATTATAATTTCCATAAGAATTGTTGTAGGAATTACCATAATTATTAGAGGGATTACTAGGATAAGGCCTATGATTAAAATTTCCTCTATACGCGTTGTTACCAAAATTGTTCCTACCAACAAAATTCACATCCATAGATTCATTATTATTCTCAATGAAAGTATACAAGGGCATATCATTAGGATCAGAAGAAACACTCTTATTAGCAAATAGTTTCATAAGTTCATCCATCTTTCCACTCAAAACATTAATTTCTTCTATCGCATGCACCTTTTTATTAGCAGATCTTTCAGTGTGCCATTGAGAATAATTAACCATAATATTATCTAGGAGTTTAGTAGCTTATCCTAAAGTGATTTCCATATAAGTGCCTCCCGTGGCCGAATCTAAAAGATTTCTAGAAGCAAAATTCAATCTGGCATAAAAAATTTGAACAATCATCCACAAATTTAAACCATGAGTAGGGCAATTACGTATCATTAATTTCATTCTCTCCCAAGCTTGTGCCACATGTTCATGATCAAGTTGCTTAAATTTCATAATATCGTTTCTGAGAGAGATGATCTTAGCGGGAGGAAAATACTTAGAGTTAAAAACATCTTTGCACTTATTCCATGAATCAATACTATTTATAGGCAAAGACGAAAACCAAGCTTTAGCACGATCTCTAAGCGAAAAAGGAAATAACTTCAATTTAACAATATCATAATACACATCTTTCTTCTTTTGCATGTCACACAAATCAACGAAGCTATTAAGATGGGTAGCGGCATCTTCACTAGGAAGGCCGGAAAATGGATCTTTCATGATAAGATTCAGCAAAGCAGTATTAATTTCACAAGATTCAGCATCGATAAGAGGAGCAATCGGAGTGCTAATAAAATCATTGTTGTTGGTATTGGTGAAGTCACACAATTTAGTATTATCTTGAGCCATCGTGACAAGCAAACAAACTAACACACAACAAAACAAAGAGGCAAACTGGCAGAAAGAGGCAATTAGGGAAAGAGAGGGAGGGTAGAGAGAGAGAGGGTGAATAAAACGGCAAGGGTGAAGTGGGGGAGAGGAAAATGAGAGGCAAATGGCAAATAATGTAATGCGGGAGATAAGGGTATGTGATGGGTACTTGGTATGTTGACTTTTGCGAAGACCTCCCCGGCAACGGCGCCAGAAATCCTTCTTGCTACCTCTTGAGCAGTGCGTTGGTTTTCCCTGAAGAGGAAGGGATGATGTAGCAAAGTAGCGTAAGTATTTCCCTCAGTTTTTGAGAACCAAGGTATCAATCCAGTAGGAGGCTATGTGCAAGTCCCTCGTACCTGCACAAAACAAATAAATCCTCGCAACCAACGCAAATAGGGGTTGTCAATCCCTATGAGGCCACTTACGAGAGTGAGATATGATAGATATGATAAAGATAATATTTTTGGTATTTTTATGATAAAGATGCAAAGTAAAATAAAGGCAAAGTAAATTGCAAAGTAGTAGGAGAACAATATGATGAAGATAGACCCGGGGGCCATAGATTTCACTAGTGGCTTCTCTCGAGAGCATAAGTATTCTACGGTGGGTGAACAAATTACTGTTGAGCAATTGACAGAGTTGAGCATAATTATGAGAATATCTAGGCATGATCATGTATATAGGCATCACGTCCGAGACAAGTAGACCGACTCCTGCCTGCATCTACTACTATTACTCCACTCGTCGACCGCTATCCAGCATGCATCTATAGTATTAAGTTAAAAACAGAGTAATGCCTTAAGCAAGATGACATGATGTAGAGGGATAGACTCATGCAATATGAAGAAAACCCATCTTGTTATCCTCGATGGCAACAATACAATACGTGCCTTGCTGCCCTTATTGTCACCGGAAAAGGACACCGCAAGATTGAACCCACAGCTAAGCACTTCTCCCATTGCAAGAAAGATCAATCTAGTAGGCCAAACCAAACTGATAATTCGAAGAGACTTGCAAAGATAACCAATCATACATAAAAGAATTCAGAGAAGATTCAAATATTATTCATAGATAGACTTGATCATAAACCCACAATTCATCGGTCTCAACAAACACACCGTAAAAAGAAGATTACATCGAATAGATCTCCACAAGAGAGGGGGAGAACATTGTATTGAGATCCAAAAAGAGAGAAGAAGCCATCTAGCTACTAACTATGGACCCGTAGGTCTGAGATAAACTACTCACACTTCATCGGAGGGGCTATGGTGTTGATGTAGAAGCCCTCCGTGATCAATGCCCCCTCCGGCGGAGCTCCAGAACAGGCCCCAAGATGGGATCTCGTGGATACAGAAAGTTACGACGGTGGAATTAGGGTTTTGGCTCCTGTTCTAATCGTTTGGGGGTACGTGGATATATATAGGAGGAAGAAGTACGTCGGTGGAGCAATAGGGGCCCCACGAGGGTGGGGGCGTGCCCCCCTACCTCGTGTCCTCCTGTTATGTGCTTTGGCGTAGGGTCCAAGTCTCCTGAGTTGTATTCGATGAGAAAATCACGTTCCCGAAGGTTTCATTCCGTTTGGACTCCGTTTGATATTCCTTTTCTTCGAAACCCTAAAATAGGCAAAAAACATCAATTTTGGGCTGGGCCTCCGGTTAGTAGGTTAGTCCCAAAAATAATATAAAAGTGAATAATAAATCCCAATAATGTTTAAAACAGTAGATAATATAGCATGGAGCAATCAAAAATTATAGATACGTTGGAGACGTATCAAGCACTCACGAGAACTGCTGCTATTTTTATTTGGAACGTGATATTTAGCTAATTCTTTTTGCAGATGATTAATAGATAAATTCCTCACGTCCACCAATTTATTTTAGAATTTTTGGGGTTCCAGATATTGCTCTACCTACAGATTACTACATACTATTCTGTTTTTGACAGATTCTGTTTTTTCGTGTGTTGTTTGCTTATTTTGATGAATCTATGGCTAGTAAAATAGTTTATAAACCATAGAGAAGTTGGAATACAGTAGGTTTAACACCAATATAAATAAATAATGAGTTCATTACAGTACCTTGAAGTGGTGTTTTGTTTTCTTTCGCTAACGGAGCTCACGAGATTTTCTACTTTAAGTTTTGCGTTGTGAAGTTTTCAAGTTTTGGGTAAGGATTTGATGGATTATGGAAAAAGGAGTGGCAAGAGCCTAAGCTTGGGGATGCCCAAGGCACCCCCAAGATAATATAAGGACACCAAAAAGCCAAAGCTTGGGGATGCTTCGGAAGGCATCCCCTCTTTCGTCTACTTCCATCGGTAACTTTACTTGGAGCTATATTTTTATTCACCACATGATATGTGTTTTGCTTGGAGCGTCTTGTATGATTTGAGTCTTTGATTTTTAGTTTACCACAATCACCTTTTCTGTACACATCTTTTGAGAGAGACACACATGATTCGGAAATTATTAGAATACTCTATGTGCTTCACTTATATCTTTTGAGTTATATAGTTTTGCTCTAGTACTTCACTTATATCTTTTAGAGCACGGTGGTGGATTTCTTTTATAGTAACTATTGATCTCTCATGCTTCACTTAGATTATTTTGAGAGTCTTAAATAGCATGGTAATTTTCTTAAATAATCCTAATATGCTAGGTATTCAAGATTAGTAAAAACTTTATTATGAGTGTTTTGAATACTAAGAGAAGTTTGATGCTTGATAATTGTTTTGAGATATGGAGATGGTGATATTAGAGTCGTGCTAGTTGAGTAGTTGTCAATTTGAGAAATGCTTGTGTTGAAGTTTGTGATTCTCGTAGCATGCACGTATGGTGAACCGTTATGTTAAGAAGTCGGAGCATGATGTATTTATTGATTGTCCTCCTTATGAGTGCGGTCAGGGACGAGCGATGGTCTTTTCCTACCAATATATCCCCCTAGGAGCATGCGCATAGTACTTTGCTTCGATAACTAACAGATTTTTGCAATAAGTATGTGAGTTCTTTATGACTAATGTTGAGTCCATGGATTATATGCACTCTCACCCTTCCATCATTGCTAGCCTCTCTAATACCGCGCACCTTTCGTCGGTATCATACACCCACCATATACCTTCCTCAAAACAGCCACCATACCTACCTATCATGGAATTTCCATAGCCATTCCGAGATATATTGCCATGCAACTTTCCACCGTTCCGTTTACTATGACACACTCCATTATTGTCATATTGCTTTGCATGATCATGTAGTTGACATTGTATTTGTGGCAAACCACCGTTCATAATTCTTTCATACATGTCACTCTTGATTCATTGCATATCCCGGTACACCGCCGGAGGCATTCACATAGAGTCATATTTTGTTCTAAGTATTGAGTTGTAATTGTTGAGTTGTAAGTAAATAAAAGTGTGATGATCATCATTTTTAGAGCATTGTCCCAAGTTAGGAAAGGATGATGGGGACTATGATTCCCCCACAAGTCGACATGAGACTCCGGACGAAAAATAAAAAAATAAGAGAGAGAGAGAGAGAGAGAGAGAGAGAGAGAAAAGAGGCCATAAAAAAGAAGAAGAGAAAAGGCCCAAACAAAAAAATGAGAGAAAAAGAGAGAAGGGACAATGCTACTATCCTTTTACCACACTTGTGCTTCAAAGTAGCACCATGATCTTCATCATAGAGGGTCTCCTATGTTATCACTTTCATATATACTAGTGGGAATTTTTCATTATAGAACTTGGCTTGTATATTCCAATGATGGGCTTGCTCAAAATGCCCTAGGTCTTCGTGAGCAAGCAAGTTGGATGCACACCCACTTAGTTTCTTTTGTTGAGCTTTCATACACTTATAGCTCTAGTACATCCGTTGCATGGCCATCCCTACTCACTCACATTGATATCTATTGATGGGCATCTCCATAGCCCGTTGATACGCCTACTTGATGTGAGACTATCTTCTCCCTTTTTGTCTTCTCCACAACCACCATTCTATTCCACCTATAGTGCTATGTCCATGGCTCACGCTCATGTATTGCGTGAAGATTGAAAAAGTTTGAGAACATTAAAAGTATGAAACAATTGCTTGGCTTGTCATCGGGGTTGTGCATGATTTGAATACTTTGTGTGGTGAAGATGGAGCATAGCCAGACTATATGATTTTGTAGGGATAACTTTCTTTAGCCATGTTATTTTGAGAAGACATAATTGCTTAGTTAGTATGCTTGAAGTATTATTATTTCTATGTCAATATTAAACTTTTATCTTGAATCTTTCAGATCTGAATATTCATGCCACAATTAAGAATAATTACATTGAAATTATGCCTAGTAGCACTCCACATCAAAAATTATATTTTTATCATTTACCTACTTGAGGACGAGCAGGAATTAAGCTTGGGGATGCTTGATACGTCTCCAACGTATCTATAATTTTTGATTGCTCCATCCTATATTATCTTCTGTTTTGGACATTATTGGGCTTTATTATCCACTTTTATATTATTTTTGGGACTAACCTATTAACCGGAGGCCCATCCCAGAATTGCTGTTTTTGCCTATATCAGAGTTTTGCAGAAAAAGAATATCAAACGGAGTCCAAACGGAATGAAACCTTTGGGTACGTGATTTTCGGAACGAACATGATCCAGGAGACTTGGACCCTACATCAAGCAACCAATAGGGAAGCCACGAGGTAGGGGCGCGCCTAACCCCCTGTAACACCCCGGATGTGATTTACCCAATATGTACTCCAACTCTTGCCGTTTCCGGCGTTAAGTTATTTTATTTTCTCGGGTTCGGGTTTTTGTCTCCATGTGTTGTTATCGTTGTCATGCATCTCATATCATGTCATCATGTGCATTGCATTTGCATACCTGTTCATATCATGCATTCGACCATGTTCCCCGTTATCCATTTTGCATTCCGGCGCTTCGTTCTCCTCCGATGGTCATTTCTACCTTTCTTTCATGTGTGGGGATTAAACATTTCCGTATTGGACCGAGACTTGCCAAGCGGCCTTGGTTTACTACCGGTAGACCGCCTGTCAAGTTTTGTACCATTTGGACTTCGTTTGATACTCCAACGGTTAACCGAGGGACCGAAAAGGCCTCGTGTGTGTTGCAGGCCAACACCCCTCCATTTTGGCCCAAAACCCACCAAAACCCTCTCCATCATCTAGAGAGTTCGATCATGATCGCGTGGCCGAAAACCACACCTCATTTGGACACTCCTAGCTCCCTCTACCTCTATATATAGACCCCCCTCTGAGATCCACGTTTCTTCTTCCCCCCGAAACCCTAAAATCGTCTCCTCCGTGCACCGGACATGTCCGCCGCCCCGGACACCTCGTACGCCGCCGCCCGCGGCCACTGACGGGCCGCCACATGGCAAGCACCGCCCACCGCCGCCGCAGCCCGCTCGGGCCTGGGGCAGGCCCTCTTGGCCCGCAGGCTCGCCCGCACCACTTCCTCCGCGCGCCGCCATCGCCCTCCCGCGCGGCGAGCCCCCTCCTCGACGCCTCGTGCCCGGCCGCTGCAGGCGCCATCGCCGGCGAGCTCCGGCCGGCCGCACCTCGCCTGACTTCGTCTTCCTCGTCGCCCGAGCCGCCGTAGGCCTCCGCCGCCACTCCCCAACCTCGCTGGCGGCCTCCTCCCACCAGATCTGGGTAGGAGTCGGCCGGATCCGGCCTTTTCCTCGCCGGCCCCGGCCACCACCGACTCGCCGGAGTGCGTGCGCCGCCGCCTCGGTTCGCGGACCCAGCAAACCCTAGATCCGGATCGGTTTTGGAGGTTGTTTTTTTGTCTAAGTCCTCGTCCTTGTTCTTTCTTTTAAGCATATTTCAACGTGTCGTAACTTTGCACCCGTAGCTCCATTTTGGGCATATAGCATATCAAAATGTTCGCCTCAGAAAGCATATCATTTCATCTCGCTGCATCATTTTCATTTGAGTTTATCTTGATGCCCGAAATGCTGTTAGAAGAGTGCTATTTGAGATAATTGTCAGATCTGCTGCTCCATTTAGAGATTTGTCATTTTTGCCATGATTATTGTGTGCATGATATGCCCCTGAGATCTACGTGAGTTTTGTTATATGTTTTGCCATATATGCAGAGGTGCAACCCATGTATTTTTGTGATGTGTGTGGTGACTAGCACAAGCTTGCAAAGTGGAGCATTCGTTAATGCTGATTTCAGGGACTTAGCATTTCCACTAAGTCCTTGATCTGTTTATCTCAATATGCCATATGTTCATGTTGTTTCCTAGTGATCCGTGCCTCTTTTGAGGATGATCAGTAAGGATGTTTTGCTAATCTTGTAGTGCTCTATCCATCCATGTATTTGTTTGCAATTATGGAGCAGCCTAGCTTGAGTCAATCGAGCTCTACGTTTGTCATTTCGTGAATCTGGGTAGATTGTCTACTTGTTAGCAATTTTGCCGAGGATGTTGTAGTTGATCCGTGGATGCTATGTTATTGTTCTTGACATGACTAGCTTGTATTTTGTGTATTCTTGATGGGTGTATGCTTAGATTGTCATGACTTGCTCTTTAGTGAGTGCATCGAGCTCGTAAACATGCCTACTTGATATCTGTTTCAGCATGCTCCAGTTTTCACTAAGTCGGAGAACCGATTATGTTTTTGCCATGTTCACATGCTTGCAAATGTATTTTCTGATCCCTTTTGGCTCAAGGTCACTAAGGGACTTTTGTTAAGCTCTTTGAGTAGCTCCATGCCATGCTTTACTTTGCTATGTTCAGGTCCTGTAGCATATTGTTTTCATGCTCCAAAGAGTGCTATCTGATGTGAAATTCCAGACAAGTGTTAATTTCACTAAGTCTGAAATCTGTTTGCCAAATGCATTTTTGCCATGCTTGTTTGAACCTGTTAATGGATGAATTGGCCGTATCTCAGTGCTAGTCTTTTGTTAAGCATCATGAGAGGATCCCTGGCATGTATTTTGTTGCCATGTTTGGGTGCTATAGCATGTTCATCTTCTTGCATCTAGTTGGCTACTTGCTGTAAATCGCAGAGCGTGGTCATATTTGAATTGCTTGCCATTTCCAAACCGTCACTCCAATTCCGGCGTTCTTTATATCGTTTTCAAGCGATTTCATCTCATCTTTCCAGTGGCACACTTGTATTTCCAAGTTGAGGCCAGTTTCATGCATTCCTTGTCAAATCTTGCATATGCATCCCATATTGCATCCCGCGTAGCATACCATGTTTGCATCATGTTGTTTGAGTTTGCACGTGGTTGATTGTGCTCCGTTTGCTTGTTTGTCTTGTTTGGGTAGAGCCGGGAGACGAGTTGGCTAACGAGGAGCCTGTTGAGTTTGCTTTCGAGGATCCAGTCAACTCTGATAACTTTGCAGGCAAGATGATCATACCCTCGAAATCACTACTATCTTTGTTTTGCTAGATGCTCGCTCTTTTGCTATGCCTATGCTACGATGCCTACCACTTGCTTATCATGCCTCCCAAATTGCCATGTCAAACCTCTAACCCACCATGTCCTAGCAAACCGTTGATTGGCTATGTTACCGCTTTGCTCAGCCCCTCTTATAGCGTTGCTAGTTGCAGGTGAAGATTGGAGACCGTTCCTTGTTGGAACATTATTTACTTGTTGGGATATCATTATATTATCTTGTTATCTTAATGCATCTATATACTTGGTAAATGGTGGAAGACTCGGCCTCTCGCCTAGTGTTTTGTTCCACTCTTGCCGCCCTAGTTTCCGTCATATCGGTGTTATGTTCCCGGATTTTGCGTTCCTCACGCGGTTGGGTTATAATGGGAACCCCTTGATAGTTCGCCTTGAATAAAGCTTTTCCCAGCAAAGCCCAACCTTGGTTTTACCATTTGCCACCTAGCCTCTTTTCCCTTGGGTTTCCGGAGCCCGAGGGTCATCTTATTTAAACCCCCCCCCCCCCGGGCCAGTGCTCCTCTGAGTGTTGGTCCAACCGAGTAGACTACGGGGCCACCTCGGGGCAACTTGAGGGTTGGTTTTACTCGTAGGATGTCTCATTTGAGTGTGCCCTGAGAATGAGATATGTGCAGCTCCTATCAGGATTTGTCGGCACATTCGGGCGGTGTTGCTGGATTTGTTTTAACTTGGCGAAGTGTCTTGAAGAACCGGGATACCGAGTCTGATCGAATATCTCGGGAGGAGGTCTATTCCTTCGTTGACCATGAGAGCTTGTCATGGGCTAAGTTGGGACTCCCCTGCAGGGATTTGAACTTTCGAAAGCCGTGCCCGCGGTTATGGGCAGATGGGAATTTGTTAATGTCCGGTTGTAGATAACTTGAACCTTAACTTAATTAAAATGAATCAACTGTGAGAGTTACCGTGATGGTCTCTTCTCGGCGGAGTCCGGGAAGTGAACATGGTGTTGGAGTAATGCTTGCGCAGGTTGTCCTCTAGTTACTCGCTCGCGCTTTGCCTCCTCTTCTCGCTCTCTTTTGTGAACAGGTTAGCCACCATATATGCTAGTCGCTTGCTGCAGCTCCACATATTTTCCTTGCCTTACCTATTAAGCTTAAATAGTCTTGATCGCGAGGGTGCAAGATTGCTGAGTCCCTGTGGCTCATAGATTACTTCCAAACCAGATGCAGGGCCTGATGATTCCGTTCGAGATGACACGCTTGAGCTCAAGTGGGAGTTCGACGAGGACTCATGCCGATACTACGTGTCTTTCCCTGATGATCAGTAGTGGTGCCCAGTTGGGGTGATTGGGACCGTGTCGCATGTTGGGTTATCTTTTATTTTGGCGCCATAGTCGGGCCATGAGTGTTTGAATGTTGTAATGCTTTTTATGTACTTTGATTGACGTGGCGAGTGTAAGCCAACTATGTATCTCCCCTTTTATTATCTATATTACATGGGATGTTGTGAAGATTGCCTAACTTGCGACATTTCTTTCAATGTGGTTATGTCTCTAAGTCGTGCCTCGACACGTGGGAGCTATAGCCGCATCGAGGGCGTTACAAGTTGGTAATCAGAGCCTTCCCCGACCTTAGGAGCCCCATTGCTTGATCATTTTAGCGGCCAAGTTGTGTCTAGAAAAATGTTTTGAGTCATTTAGGAATTATATATCGGAGAGTTTAGGAATTCTTTTTACTCCCCAGTCTCCTCATCGCTCTGGTAAGGCATCCTGACGTAGAGTTTTGACTCTTCTCTTCTCAAATTTCACAAAAAAAAATTTAGGATCATGCGGGTATCTTGGAATCGTTCCGATGGTTTTGTGACGAGAACATTGTTCTTGGTGCCTCCTATCTTTAGGGGTTGTGGCAGTGTCCCAGGGAGTTGAGCTCCGAGGTGTTGTCGTCACAATTTTATCGTTGCAGTTCTAGAATACCTGAGTTTAGTACGCCGACATCGAAAATCTCTTTTATGCAGTTCGTTGGTGAGATAACCTCGACGCCACCCAGTACTGGGGCGGGAGTTCGGGAGTATCACCATAACTTGTATAACGGATGTTTTTCGAAGCTTGAGGTCGATGGTTTTCGAAGTTTTTCTCGGTTATGTGTTGAAGGATGGATACAGCTGGATGTAGGAATTGCTAGATTTGGGTGAGATATTATGCTTCCCCTGTATCCCCAACACCTGATTGCATAACCGGAAAGGTTCGGGAGTTTCATAGGTGGGAATTCTTGTAGCTCTAGTTCTTCTTCCACGGATATTTGGTTTGAGATTGGGATTTCTTACCGAGTATTCGTTCTTGATCCGTACCTTGTTGATTTATTTCTCTACCTAAATTCTAAGTGGCTTCTCAATTTATGGATATGTGACCATTTCAAGAGGAATGCATTCGTTCATTTTGTTCGGATGTGAAGACTTTATGTTGCAATTTTCATTCCGTTGGATTCAGCTTCATCTTATCTGTCAATGTGCTAATGGTGGTCAACCTCTTCAGGATGGCTCCCGCTAAGAGCACCAATCAGAATCAGAATCAGGATCCGCCACCACCTCCACCTCCTCCGGAGGCATGGCAAGCTATGATGGCCGCAACCAATGCAAACACACAGTTGATCATGCAAATTCTTCAAGAGCGCAATCAAGCGAACCAAGGCAACCAAGGCAACAATCAGAATCACTTTGCTGCACTCAACCAGTTCCTTGCTAACGGGCCAAAGACTTTCAGTAATTGTGTTGAGGCAACTAATGCTGAAGATTGGCTCATGGATCTGTGCAAGCATTTCGAGTGCAGTAACGTCAGGCCCGAGGACTTCGTAAAGTTCGCTTCCTTCCAACTCAAAGATCAAGCTGCAGAATGGTTCCAGCAGTACAAGGATTCCAGAGGTGGACGTGTTATTACCTGGGATGAATTCCGTCAAGATTTCAGAGCTCATCATATCCCTCAGAGCGTGGTTGAAAGCAAGCGTGAGGAATTCCGCAACCTGAAGCAAGGCTCTTTGTCTGTCTATGACTACAACAAGTTGTTTTAGAAGCTCGCCCGCTTTGCTAAGCAGGACGTCCCTGACGAGAAGAGCATGATATACCAGTTCAGGGGTGGTCTCAGGGAAGAAATTCAGCTAGCACTTGTTCTCTTTGAGCCCTTGAGATACGATGAGTTCTACAACATGGCATTGAAGCAAGAGGCTGCTCAACTGAGGTGTGATGCTTCCAAGAAGCGAGTCAGAGACACTACTCCTTCTTCCTCTACTCAAGTGGCCAAGCAGCAGAAGTATTGGCTTCCTCCTCCTCCGTTCCGTCAGCCGTATCAGAAGAGCAAAGGTGGCAGTGGATCTTCCCACCCACCCAACCCTGGCTTTCAGAACAAGACTTCGTCTCAAGCTCCAAGATCGAGTGCTCAGTATCACCGTCCGCTTTCAGAGGTCACGTGCAACAAGTGCCAACAGAAGGGTCACTATGCCAACAAATGCTTCAATCAGAGGCGTCTCCCTCCTCCTCCTCCTGTGAGATCAGCAAGTACAGCTGTGGTCAAGCATAACCCCAAGCACGCCAAGGTCAACTTGATGAACACAGCTCAGGCAGAGGACTCGTCAGATGTCATCATGGGTAACCTTCCTATTAACGATGTTCCTGCAAAAGTACTTTTTGATACTGGTGCATCGCATTCTCTCTTGTCATGTCCTTTTGCATCGAAGCACAATGTTGATACTGAGGTCATGCCCAAAGTCATGCAAGTTGTTTCTCCCGACAAGCTTTTGACTTCTAGTTTGGTTGCTCCCGATATCTCTATCACCTTGGGTGACTACAAGTTTCTTTCTTCTCCGGTGGTTCTTGGCAACTCGGGTATTGATCTTATTCTCGGAATGGATTGGCTTTCTAAACACAAGGCGCATCTTGATTGTGCAGCCAGGCAGATTCAATTGACTCATTCGTCTGAGGATGTAATTGTCTTTGCCGCTCTTGATGATACCATCCGTCTGTTTTCTCTCAATGAGAAGGGTGAACTGGATGCTATCTCGCAAATTCCAATCGTTTGCGAATTTCAAGACGTCTTTCCAGAAGAGCTTCCAGGAATGCCTCCGCACTAGCCAGTTGAACTCGTCATCGATCTTGAGCCTGGCACGCAACCTGTTTGCAAGCGTCCTTACAAGCTCGGACCTGAAGAGTTGAAGGAGTTGAAGAAGCAACTCGATACTCAAGAGAGAATGGGTCTCATCCGGCCTAGTTCTTCTCCGTGGGGTTGTGGTGTTCTTTTTGTGAAGAAGAAGGATGGAACGGATCGACTTTGTGTTGATTACCGTCCATTGAACAAGAAGACCATCAAAAACAAATACCCACTTCCCAACATCAACGAGCTGTTCGAACAACTCAAAGGTGCCCAAGTTTCTCCAAGCTGGATCTCCATATGGGTTATCATCAGATTCGAATCCGTGAGCAAGATATTCCCAAGACGGCTTTCAGGACAAGCTATGGTTCATATGAATACACTGTCATGTCTTTTGGCCTCGTCAACGCTCCTCCGACTTTCTCTCGCATGATAAACTTCATCTTCAACGCCTACACCAATGACTTCGTTTTGGTCTATCTCGACGATATTCTGGTTTTCTTGAAGAACAAGGAAGATCATGCCAAGCACTTGCGTTTGGTACTCGATAAGCTCAGGGAACACAAGTTCTACGCCAAGTTCTCCAAGTGCGAATTTTGGCTCGATGAGGTTCTTTATCTTGGTCATATCATCTCTGCCAAGGGCATTGCGGTGAATCCTGAGAAGGTGTCTGCAATTGTGAATTGGGAACCACCTCAGAACGTGAAGCAACTTCGTAGGTTCCTCGGTCTCGCAAGCTACTGCCGAAGATTCGTTGAAAACTTTTCTAAGATCGCGAAGCCTCTCTCAAATCTTCTCCAGAATCACGTCAAGTACGTTTGGTCTCCGGAGTGTGACATTGCTTTCAACACTTTGAAAGAGAAATTGGTCACTGCTCCAGTTCTGACTCCGCCTGATGAATCCAAGCCGTACGAGGTCTTTTGTGATGCCTCTCTCCAAGGGCTTGGCGCAGTGCTAATGCAAGAGAAGAAAGTTGTTGCTTATACCTCTCGCCAGTTGAAGCCCAACGAGAAGAACTACCCCACTCATGATCTCGAGTTGGCGGCAGTTGTGCATGCTCTTTTGACTTGGAGACATCTCTTATTGGGAAGAAAAGTGGACATTTTCACTGATCACAAGAGTCTCAAGTACATCTTCACTCAGCCTAATCTCAACCTCAGGCAGACTCGATGGGTCGAAATGATTCAAAAGTATAATCCGAGTATCGAGTATACTCCAGGCAAGGCCAATGTGATTGCTGATGCTTTGAGCAGAAAGGCTTACTGCAACAGTCTGATTCTCAAGACTTATCAACCCGAGCTTTGTGAAGCTTTCCGCAAACTTAATCTGCAAGTTGTTCCTCAAGGTTTCCTCGCCAACCTTCAAGTCTCTCCTACCTTGGAAGACCAGATTCGCCAAGCTCAACTTCTTGATGCTATGGTGAAAAAGGTGAAGATTTGGATTGCCAAGAGTCAACCCAAGTACAAGTGCTACCACCTTGATGACAAGGGTACTCTCTTCTTCGAGGATCGTATTGTTGTGCCCAAAGGTGATCTTCATAAGGTTATCATGAATGAGGCTCACAATTCCCTCCTCTCCATTCACCCTGGGAGCACGAAGATGTATCAGGACCTCAAGCAGGCTTATTGGTGGACTCGAATGAAGCGCGAGATTGCTCAATTCGTGAATAAGTGTGATATCTGCAGAAGAGTGAAGGCAGAACACCAAAGACCAGCGGGTCTCCTCCAACCTCTTGCCATTCCAGAATGGAAGTTTGACCACATTGAGATGGACTTCGTGACTGGGTTTCCAAAGTCCAAGCGTGGCAATGATGCTATATTCGTTGTCATCGACAAACTCACTAAAGTGGCTCACTTTCTGCCTATCAAAGAGTCAATCACTGCAGCTCAATTGGCGGAACTCTATACCTCTCGAATTGTCTCTCTGCACGGTATTCCACAAGTGATCTCTTCAGATCGTGGCAGCATCTTTACCTCCAAGTTTTGGGATTCTTTTCAGAAGGCCATGGGCACCAACATCCGCTTCAGCACAGCTTTCCATCCTCAAACTAGCGGTCAAGTCGAGCGTGTCAACCAGATTCTTGAAGATATGCTTAGGGCTTGTGTGATCTCCTTCGGCATGAAGTGGGAGGATTGTCTTCCTTATGCTGAATTCTCCTACAACAACAGTTTTCAAGCAAGTTCGAGCAAGGCCCCATTTGAAATTTTGTATGGCAGGAAGTGTCGTACCCCTCTCAACTGGTCTGAAACCGGTGAACGTCGGCTTCTTGGAAATGACTTAATCACAGAGGCAGAGGAGATGTGCAAAGTCATTCGAGATAACCTCAAAGCAGCCCAATCCCTCCAGAAGAGCTACTATGATAGTAAGCACCGTGATTTGGCTTTCGAGATCGGAGATCATGTTTACCTCCGCGTCTCTCCTATGAAAGGTACTCGTCGCTTCAGTATCAAAGGGAAGCTTGCCCCTAGATACGTGGGACCTTTCAAGATTGTCAGCAAGAGAGGCGATCTCGCCTATCAACTCGAGCTCCCTTCAAACTTTGCAAATGTTCATGATGTGTTCCATGTCTCTCAGCTCCGAAAGTGCTTCAAGACTCCTGACCGCATCGTCAACTTCGAGGACATTGAGCTCCAAGAAGATCTCTCTTATCGTGAGCACCCCGTTGCTATTCTTAAAGAGACTGAACGCAAGACTCGCAACAAGTCAATCAAATTCCTCAAAGTCAAGTGGCCACACCATTCCGACCGTGAAGCTACCTGGGAACGCGAGGATCACCTCTGTTCTGAATACCCGGCGTTCTTTCATTCCTAGATCTCGGGACAAGATCCTTTCGTAGTGGTGGAGTGTTGTAACACCCCGGATGTGATTTACCCAATATGTACTCCAACTCTTGCCGTTTCCGGCGTTAAGTTATTTTATTTTCTCGGGTTCGGGTTTTTGTCTCCGTGTGTTGTTATCGTTGTCATGCATCTCATATCATGTCATCATGTGCATTGCATTTGCATACGTGTTCATCTCATGCATTCGACCATGTTCCCCGTTATCCGTTTTGCATTCCGGTGCTTCGTTCTCCTCCGGTGGTCATTTCTACCTTTCTTTCGTGTGTGGGATTAAACATTTCCGGATTGGACCGAGACTTGCCAAGCGGCCTTTCTTTACTACCGGTAGACCGCCTGTCAAGGTTCGTACCATTTGGACTTCGTTTGATACTCCAACGGTTAACCGAGGGACCGAAAAGGCCTCGTGTGTGTTGCAGCCCAACACCCCTCCATTTTGGCCCAAAACCCACTAAAACCCTCTC
Source organism: Triticum aestivum (assembly GCF_018294505.1). Classification (NCBI taxonomy): domain Eukaryota; kingdom Viridiplantae; phylum Streptophyta; class Magnoliopsida; order Poales; family Poaceae; genus Triticum; species Triticum aestivum. Next base: position 273,771,085 of record NC_057812.1, read on the forward strand.
CATCATCTAGAACGTTCGATCATGATCGCGTGGCCGAAAACCGCACCTCATTTGGGCACTCCTAGCTCCCTCTACCTCTATATATAGACCCCCCCTTCGAGATCCACGTTTCTTCTTCCCCCCGAAACCCTAAAATCGTCTCTTCCGTGCACCGGACATGTCCGCCGCGCCGGACACCTCGTCCACCGCCGCCCGCGGCCACTGATGGGCCGCCACGTGGCGAGCTCCGCCCACCGCCGCCGCAGCCCACTTGGGCCCGGGGCAGGCCCTCCCGGCCCGTAGGCTCGCCCGCACCGCTTCCTCCACGCGCCGCCATCGCCCTCCCGCATGGCGAGCCCCCTCCTCGACGCCTCGCGCTCGGCCGCCGCAGGCGGCATCGCCGACGAGCTCCAGCCGGCCGCACCTCACCGGACTTCGTCTTCCTCGTCGCCCGAGCCGCCGTAGGCCTCCGCCGCCACTCCCCAACCTCGCCAGCGGCCTCCTACCACCGGATCTGGGTAGGAGTCGGCCGGATCAGGCCTTTTCCTCGTCGGCCCTGGCCACCACCGAATTGCCGGAGTGCGTGCGCCGCCGCCTCGGTTCGTGGACCCAGCAAACCCTAGATCCAGATCGGTTTCAGAGGTTGTTTTTGTCTAAGTCCTCATCCTTGTTATTTCTTTTAATCATATTTCAACGTGTCGTAACTTTGCACCCGTAGCTCCGTTTTCGGCATATAGCATATCAAAACGTTCGCCTCAGAGAGCACATCATTTCATCTCATTGCATCATTTTCATTTGAGTTCATCTTGATGCCCTAAATTCTGTTAGAAGAGTGCTATTTGAGATAATTGTCAGATCTGCTGCTCCATTTAGAGATTTGTCATTTTTGCCATGATTATTGTGTGCATGATATGCCCCTGAGATCTACGTGAGTTTTGTTATATGTTTTGTTATCTATCCAGAGGTGCAACCCATGTATTTTTGTGATGTGTGTGGTGACTAGCACAAGCTTGCAAAGTGGAGCATTCGTTAATGCTGATTTCAGGGACTTAGCATTTCCACTAAGTTCTTTATCTGTTTATCTCAATATGCCATATGTTCATGTTGTTTCCTAGTGATCCGTGCCTATTTTGAGGATGACCAGTAAGGATGTTTTGTTAATCTTGTAGTGCTCTATCCATCCATGGATTTGTTTGCAATTATGGAGCACCCTAGCTTGAGTCAATCGAGCTCCACTTTTGTCATTTCGTGAATCCGGGCAGATTGTCTACTTGTTAGCAATTTTGCCGAGGATGTTGTAGTTGATCGGTGCATGCTATGTTATTGTTCTTGCCATGACTAGCTTGTATTTTGTGTATTCTTGATGGGTGTATGCTTAGATTGTCATGACTTGCTCTTTAGTGAGTGCATCGAGCTCGTAAACATGCCTACTTGATATCTGTTTCAGCATGCTCCAGTTTTCACTAAGTCGGAGAACCGATTATGTTTTTTCCATGTTCACATGCTTGCAAATGTATTTTCTGATCCCTTTTGGCTCAAGGTCACTAAGGGACTTTTGTTAAGCCCTTTGAGTAGCTCCATGCCATGCTTTACTTTGCCATGTTCAGGTCCTGTAGCATATTGTTTTCATGCTCCAAAGAGTGCTATCTGATCTGAAATTCCAGACAAGTGTTAATTTCACTAAGTCTGAAATCTGTTTGCCAAATGCATTTTTGCCATGCTTGTTTGAACCTGTTAATGGATGAATTGGCAGTAGCTCAGTTCTAGTCTTTTGTTAAGCATCATGAGAGGATCCCTGACATGTATTTTGTTTCCATGTTTGGGTCCTTTAGCATGTTCATCTTGTTGCATCTAGTTGGCTACTTGCTGTAAATCGCAGAACGTGGTCATATTTGAATTGCTTGCCATTTCCAAACCGTAACTCCGATTCCGGCGTTCTTTATATCGTTTTCAAGCGATTTCATCTCATCTTTCCAGTGGCACACTTGGATTTCCATGTTCAGGCCAGGTTCATGCATTCCTTGTCAAATCTTGCATATGCATCCCATATTGCATCCCGCATAGCATACCATATTTGCATCATGTTCTTTGAGTTTGCACGTGGTTGATTGTGCTCCGTTTGCTTGTTTGTCTTGTTTGAGTAGATCCAGGAGACGAGTTCGCTAACGAGGAGCCCGTTGAGTTTGCTTTCGAGGATCCAGTCAACTCTGATGACTTTGCAGACAAGATGATCATACCCTCGAAATCACTACTATCTTTGCTTTTCTAGATGCTTGCTCTTTTGCTATGCCTATGCTACGATGCCTACTACTTGCTTATCATGCCTCCCAAATTGCCATGTCAAACCTCTAACCCACCATGTCCTAGCAAACCATTGATTGGGTATGTTACCGCTTTGCTCAGCCCCTCTTATAGCGTTGCTAGTTGCAGGTGAAGATTGGAGACCGTTCCTTGTTGGAACATTATTTACTTGTTGGGATATCATTATATTATCTTGTTATGTTAATGCATCTATATACTTGGTAAAGGGTGTAGTGTTTTGTTCCACTCTTGCCGCCCTAGTTTCCATCATATCGATGTTATGTTCCCGAATTTTGCGTTCCTCACGCGGTTGGGTTATAATGGGAACCCCTTGATAGTTCACCTTGAATAAAGCTTTTCCAGCAATGCCCAACCTTAGTTTTACCATTTGCCACCTAGCCTCTTTTCCCTTGGGTTTCCGGAGCCCGAGGGTCATCTTATTTAACCCCCCCCCCCCCCCCCCCGGGCAAGTGCTCCTCTGAGTGTTGGTCCGACTGAGTAGACTGCGGGGCCACCTCGGGGCAACTTGAGGGTTGGTTTTACTCGTAGGATGTCTCATCTGAGTGTGCCCTGAGAACGAGATATGTGCAGCTCCTATCGGGATTTGTCGGCACATTCGGGCGGTGCTGCTGGATTTGTTTTAACTTGGCGAAGTGTCTTGAAGAACCGGGATACCGAGTCTGATCGGAATGTCTCGGGAGGAGGTCCATTCCTTCGTTGACCGTGAGAGCTTGTCATGGGCTAAGTTGGGACTCCCCTGCAGGGATTTGAACTTTCGAAAGCCGAGTCCGCGGTTATGGGCAGATGGGAATTTGTTAATGTCCGGTTGTAGATAACTTGAACCTTAACTTAATTAAAATGAATCAACTGTGTGAGTTACCGTGATGGTCTCTTCTCGGCGGAGTCCGGGAAGTGAACACGGTGTTGGAGTAATGCTTGCGCAGGTTGTCCTCTAGTTACTCGCTCGCGCTTTGCCTCCTCTTCTCGCTCTCTTTTGCGAACAGGTTAGCCACCATATATGCTAGTCGCTTGCTGCAGCTCCACATATTTTCCTTGCCTTACCTATTAAGCTTAAATAGTCTTGATCGCGAGGGTGCGAGATTGCTGAGTCCCTGTGGCTCACAGATTACTTCCAAACCAGATGCAGGGCCTGATGATTCTGTTCCAGATGACGCGCTTGAGCTCAAGTGGGAGTTCGACGAGGACTCACGCTGATACTACGTGTCTTTCCCTGATGATCAGTAGTGGTGCCCAGTTGGGGTGATTGGGACCGTGTCGCATGTTGGGTTATCTTTTATTTTGGCGCCGTAGTCGGGCCATGAGTGTTTGAATGTTGTAATGCTATTTATGTACTTTGATTGACGTGGCGAGTGTAAGCCAACTATGTATCTCCCCTTTTATTATCTATATTACATGGGATGTTGTGAAGATTGCCTAACTTGCGACATTGCTTTCAATACGGTTATGTCTCTAAGTCGTGCCTCGACACGTGGGAGCTATAGTCGCATCGAGGGCGTTACACCCCCCCAGGCGTGCCCTCCACCCTCGAGGGCCCCCTGTTGCTCCACCGACGTACTCCTTCCTCCTATATATTCCTACGTACCCCCAAACGATCAAATACGGAGCCAAAACCCTAATTCCACCGTCGTAACTTTCTGTATCCACGAGATCCCATCTTGGGGCCTGTTCCGGAGCTCCACCGGAGGGGGCATCGATCACGGATGGCTTCTACATCAACACCATAGCCCTTCCGATGAAGTGTGAGTAGTTTACCTCAGACCTTCGGGTCCATAGTTATTAGCTAGATGGCTTCTTCTTTTTGGATCTCAATACAAAGTTCTCCCCCTCTCTTGTGGAGATCTATTCGATGTGAGCTTCTTTTGTATTGTGTTTGTTGAGACCAATGAATTGTGGGTTTATGATCAAGTTTATCTATGAATATTATTTGAATCTTCTCTGAATTATTTTATGTATGATTGGTTATCTTTGCAAGTCTCTTCGAATTATCAGTTTGGTTTGGCCTACTAGATTAATCTTTCTTGCAATGGGATAAGTGCTTAGCTTTGGGTTCAATCTTGCGGTGTCCTTTCCGAGTGACAGTAGGGGCAGCAAGGCATGTATTGTATTGTTGCAATCGAGGATAACAAGATGGGGTTTTTATCATATTGCATGAATTTATCCCTCTACATCATGTCATCTTGCTTAAGGCATTACTCTGTTCTTATGAACTTAATACTCTAGATGCATGCTGGATAGCGGTCGATGTGTGGAGTAATAGAAGTAGATGCAGGCAGGAGTCGGTTTACTTGTCTTGGACGTGATGCCTATATACATGATCATACCTAGATATTCTCATAACTATGCTCAATTCTGTCAATTGCTCAACAGTAATTCGTTCACCCACCGTAAAATACTTATGCTCTTGAGAGAAGCCACTAGTGAAACCTATGGCCCCCGGGTCTATCTTCTACCGTATTAATCTTCCAACACTTAGTTATTTTCATTTCCTTTTATTTTACTTTGCATCTATATCATAAAAATACCAAAAATATTATCTTATCATATCTATCAGATCTCACTCTCGTAAGTGACCGTGTAGGGATTGACAACCCCTTATCACGTTGGTTGCGAGGATTTATTTGTTTTGTGTAGGTGCGAGGGACTCGCGCATAGCCTCCTACTGGATTGATACCTTGGTTCTCAAAAACTGAGGGAAATACTTACTCTACTTTGCTGCATCACCCTTTCCTCTTCAAGGGTAAACCAACACAATGCTCAAGAGGTAGCAGTAGCAACCTGGGACTTGTAATTGCCTTACACTCATAAAAACTTCAACCAGTGTAGCCCCCAAGGGCCGGGTCATTATGCAATAATGAGCAGGGACTTTGTAGATATGATCATGTAAACTTGAGCAGCAACGTGTAGCCCCCAAGGGCCGGCTCAGTAAGATAATAACATCATATGATGTAATCTCCACCATGGGGCTTGAACCCATGTCCACAAGGTTAAGAGCTTTGTACTCTACCAACTGAGTAGTGGATCTTTCAATATAATGGATTAAGGCTTGTGTACCTTGAATTTTCGACAGGAACAATTGGTAGCCCCCAAGGGCCAGCTCATTTAGAATGTGATGAGCCGGGTCTTCTATAAGTTGAGCAAAAAATGACTTTGCATTAGCCCTCAAGTGCCATGGTGCATGCTGGCAGTGACATGGGACTTTCATATTCGATGTAATCTCAATTTGAATAATGTAGCCCCCAAGTGCCGGGTCGTAAGTCTGCAGTGACTCGGGACTATTCCCTCCATTGTAAAAATAAATCATGTTCATTAATAAAATAATAACCATTGCGCTGAAGCGACTTTGAAGACCTCCATCAAAATATTGGCTATTGATAACCATAAAAAATCCAGCCATGTTGGCTATTAAAGATTTGAATAATATAATCGGGTTTGGAAAACCGGTTCCTGTGATATTGAATCGTACTGCCGGTTTAGGATACCTGTGCAGTAAGGGTGATAACCCAATCTTTAGAAGCCAAAACTTCCAAATGTTTATGATTGTCATATATGGCGAGTTATAATCCAACGTCAAGCCGGGTTAATCGAAACCACATATATGCTTCAGATATGAACAAAAAGTCTCAAGGCAAACCCAAAAGACTGTTCTCAAAAAACTTAAGCAAAATAGAAAGAAGAATTTGAGGCTTCTGATTCGAATACAATCAGTAAACCGGACCAAAGGGGTTAAGCTAGAATTCGAATACGACCATGTAGCCCCCAGTGGCTTTGGCATTGCGCCGATCAAGAGGGTACCGACAGCTATGTTCTCTTTGGTTCGAATACGACCTATGTTTGAACAGGAAGCCCCCAAACAACCTTGAGAGGTTTTTAACGACCCTGATTCGAATATGATCCAAGTCAGACCCAAAATTGGTTAATCTATGATTTGAATACGAGAAGCCCCCTAATGAGTTTGGCATTGTGCCGATCAAGAGGGTACCGACAGCTATGTTCTCTTGGGTTTGAATACGACCTATGTTTGAACAGGAAGCCCCCAAATGATCATTGAAATAGGGTACCTATGTTTGAGTTGTGCTTTGCAACAAACTCTCTTTGGTCCCTTTAATTTTGCTGAGAATTCAAACTTGTGAGTAATGAATTCTTCTTGAACCGGGTGTTGAGCCGAATATTAAAAGCTTCAGAGCTTTGTGGGCTGGATTTGAAACCGGATATTGAGCTTCAATGCTTTGTGAGAGACAGATTTCTCTTGAACCGGATTTTAAACCGGATTTTTTCTTTATTTTGTGCCGGAAAGTATCTAACAGCCTTTAAACTAGCAATATTTACTGAGCCATGTCATCATAGCCCCCAAGTCTCAAGGTGACTTAAGGAGTTGGCTTGAGATCATAATTAAACGTGATATAGACTGGTTTGAATCCTGCATGGGACATCTTGCAAACTGGAGTAATTGCTCTTTTATATAATATGAAAATATGCTGCATGGATTTCACCTGATGCATCGGGTCAGCAATTATCACCGCGGAGTTGATAATCACCATGGTGAAACAGAAATCAGTCACGGCCGAGTCGGCCACGGGAGCAGGTAGATGAGCCGGCCGCGGCGTTGTAAGCCGGCACGGTGGGAGAGTCGGTCGTGGTGTTGTAAGCCTGCACGGCGGGAGAGTCCGCCACGGCGTTGTAAGCCGATGCGGTCGCGAGAAACGGACACAACGTTTGTAAGCCTGTGCGGGAGTCCGTTGAGTAACAAAGACCACATGTGACGAATGATGTTGGCGCGCCTCCATCTCCGCGGTATAATGCCACTTTGTAATGAATAATTCTCCTGCATAAAAAATACAGCAGGGCGAAGTAGTTTTGCTTGAATAAATTAATATGTATTTAAAAACAAATAGGGTAAATAGCACCTGGTTTGTCCGCACAACGGATGATCCAGATATAGCATCCGTGGATAGTCTTCAGTAGTTTTAATGGTGATTTATCCACTGTCTCTTTTTATTGCAATGAGGTGTTCGTGGCAGCGGCCGCTGGGCGTTCGCACTCAAACAGGGGCGATTGAAAATATAATCAAGACCGTGGCGACTTGCGGCGTGGCTAGCGATGGCGACTCACTGCAGAGGTTACAGGTGTTTCATGGAGTATCAGTAGAGGGACAGCTTGAAGACGACTCGCGGGCGACTCAACAGGCGGCTCAACAGGCGGCTCAACAAGGTTGAGATGGCAGTTAAGGCGCGAGGCGCCAGGTAGCTCAATAGGGCGGCTCTCCAGCGGCGGTTCTCTGCGAGGCGGCGGTATGGAGCAGAAGTTGAGCGAGACTAGTCGCGACTGCAGCGGAAGCAGATGAAAACTGGGGCAGCGGCTCGAGGCCGGCCATAGATGCCCCAAGGTAAGGCTTTTATTCTGAAGTAGACGGTGGCCCAGAAGTGTGGCAGCTCCAAACGAAACCATGCGGGAGTAACTCAATGCGTGCGATTTTAGTATTCCTTTGCAATGCTTCTCCCTTGAGGAAAAGTTAAAACCAGCATTAGCACTTTTTCTAACATACAAAAGCAGTATTTATTGTTCCTTCGACTGTTTTGATTGATGGCACCAAGTGTTAAATGATAGCAGGATTTGACATCTCTGCGTGTTCCACTCCTTTCGTTATTCTCTTCTTCTCAGTTTCTCCGTGGTACAAGACCGTCAATTGTTGGTGATTCTCTCAATCTTGTAGTGCAGGTACGTACCATCCCATGGAACTGGCGAATTCATTTTAAGCTTCAACTGCTTTTTCAAGTTACAATGAGCAGCATTGCTTTTCTAGTATTCGAGTGTCTTTTTCCTGATAAGTCAATCAACTGCAGCTAAGTAATGCTGCATCTTTCTCAGTACCATAACAGATATTAAATCCTCCGGAATTATCTTGCCGTTCAACGTTTGAAGATCCAATTCATTCGTGGAAGCCATTCACACTTCTTTCCTGTGTTTCATAATTATCTAGCAGAAGCACTCGCAGGCAAAAGTGGTCGGCGGCTCAGCAGGAGAACAATGGGCTGAGACCTGACGTGGAAACAAACACGGCAGCTCGGGCGCGTGGTGGCGGAGGCGATCCGCGACGAGGCGCAACGGGCGGCTTGAGACAAGCGCAACCCGGCACGACAACTCATGCAGAAGCAAAAAGGGACGTCAACCGCAAGCGACTCGTCCAATGGAAAAACGTAGACGAAGATGGTGCAGCCGCGGGCGGCTCGGGGTGGTGACTAAGGCGGGCACACTCGCAGAGGTGCGTGGACGCAGGGCCGGCTCGAAGCCACGGCGGAGATGGCTGCGACGCCGGGTCGGCTCTAGGCGCGGTGGCGCGGCGGCTCTCCATATGAGTGAGATGGCCGCTAAGGCACGAGGCATGCGAGGGCGAAGGCATCGGAGACTCGGGGTGGCTCAGCGCGTCGGAGGCGAAAGCACCCGGCGACTTGATACGTCTCCAACGTATCTATAATTTTTGATTGCTCCATACTATATTATCTACTATTTTGGACTATACTGGGCTTTAGTTTCCACTTTTATATTATTTTTGGGACTAATCTATTAACCGAAGGCCCAGCCCAGAATTGCTGTTTTTGCCTATTTCAGTGTTTCGGATAAACGGAATATCAAACGGAGTCCAAACGAAATAAAATCTTCGGGAACGTGATTTTCTCACCGAACGAGATTCAGGAGACTTGGACCCTGCTCCAAGGAACAAAAGAGGCAGTCACGGGGGTGGGGGCGCCCCCCCCCCCCTAGGGCACGCCCCCCTGCCTCGTGGGCCCCTCATTGCTCCTCCGGTGTACTTCTTCCTCCTATATATACACACGTACCCCCAAACGATCAGAACAGGAGCCAAAAACCTAATTTCACCGCCGCAACTTTCTGTATCCACGAGATCCCATCTTGAGGTCTGTTTCGGAGCTCCGCCGGAAGAGGGTCGTCATCACGGAGGGCTTCTACATCATCATAGCCTCTCCGATGAAGTGTGAGTAGTTTACCTCAGACCTTCGGGTCCATAGTTAGTAGCTAGATGGCTTCTTCTCTCTCTTTGAATCTCAATACAAAGTTCTCCCCCTCGCTTGTGGAGATCTATTCGATGTAATCTTCTTTTTGCGGTGTGTTTGTTGAGATCGATGAATTGTGGGTTTATGATCAAGTCTATCTATGAATAATATTTGAATCTTCTTTGAATTCTTTTATGTATGATTGGTTATCTTTGCAAGTCTCTTCGAATTATCCGTTTGGTTTGGCCAGCTAGATTGGTAGTTCTTGCCATGGGAGGAGTGCTTAGCTTTGGGTTCAATCTTGTAGTGTCCTTACCCAGTGACAGAAGGGGCAGCAAGGCACGTATTATATCGTTGCCATCGAGGATAACAAGATGGGGTTTATTTCATATTGCATGAATTTATCTCTCTACATCATGTCATCTTGCTTAAGGCGTTACTCTGTTTTTAACTTAATACTCTAGATGCATGCTGGATAGCGGTCGATGAGTGGAGTAATAGTAGTAGATGCAGAATTGTTTCGATCTACTTATCACGGACGTGATGCCTATATAGATGATCATGCCTATATATTCTCATAATTATGCTCAATTCTGTCAATTGCTCAACAATAATTTGTTCACCCACCGTAGAATACTTATGCTCTTGAGAGAAGCCACTAGTGAAACCTATGGCCCCCGGGTCTATTCTCATCATATCAATCTCCATTACTTTAATCTTGCTTTGCTTTTTACTTTGCTTTTACTTTTTACTTTGCATCTTTATACCAAAAATACCAAAAAATATTATATCTATCAGATCTCACTCTCGTAAGTGACCGTGAAGGGCTTGACAACCCCTAATCGCGTTGGTTGCGAGTAGCTATCGCTTTGTGCAGGTACGAGGGACTTGAGCGTGGGCTCCTACTGGATTGATACCTTGGTTCTCAAAAACTAAGGGAAATACTTATGCTACTATGCTGCATCATCCCTTCCTCTTCGAGGAAAACCAACGCAAGCTCAAGACATAGCAAGAAGGATTTCTGGCGCCGTTGCCGGGAAATCTACGCAAAAAGTCAACATACCTAGTACCCATCACAATCCCTATCTCTCGCATTACATTATTTGCCATTTGCCTCTCGTTTTCCTCTCCCCCCAATTCACCCTTGTAATTTTATTCGCCTTCTCTCTCTATCCTCCCTCTCTATTTGCCTCTTTTTGCCCGTTTGCTTTTGTTTGCTCGTGTGTTAGATTGCTTTCTTGTCGCGATGGCTCAACCGAGATTTGGTGATCTTCACCTTAAAAGGTTAGAGGAGATCGAAACCAATGTTAGGAAGTTTATGGTTTTGCAATTTGAGCATAATAATTTCTTTAGAAACGAGCTTAAGGAACAAAGAAGTTTTGTGAGTTATATGAATAAAGAGATTGACGATATGTCTAAAGAATTTGAGGGTATAAGATCCCAAATTGCTCGTCTAGAAAAATGACTACTGAAATTTTGGACATGCAAGCCACCTTAGTTAATAAGATGGCTGCTAAACCGGATACCTATGAAAATCAAGATGAAGATCTAAAAGTTATTGATGTGTCTCCTATTAAATCTTTATTTTGCAATATGAATCTTGATGAGACTGAATATGATCTTCCTTTACCTAGAAGGCGTTCTAAAAATTCGGAGTGTTTAGATCTTAATGATGAAATTGATGAAAGTGGGATTGAAAGAAATAAAAATCTAGATGTTGCTAAACCCACTATATTGGATTTCAAGGAATTTAATTATGAAAGTTGTTCTTTAATTGATTGTATTTCCTTGTTGCAATCCGTGCTAAATTCTCCACATGCTTATAGTCAAAATAAAGCCTTTATCGAACATATTGTTGATGCCTTGATGCAATCTTATGAAGAAAAACTTGAGTTGAAAGTTTCTATCCCTAGAAAACTCTATGATGAGTGGGAACCAACTATTAAAATTAAAATTAAAGATCATGAGTTTTATGCTTTGTGTGATTTGGGTGCTAGTGTCTCTACTATTCCCAAGACTTTGTGTGATCTACTAGATTTCCGTAACTTTGATGATTGCTCTCTAAACTTGCATCTTGCGGATTCCACTATTAAGAACCCTATGGGAAGGATTAATGATGTTCTTATTGTTTCAAATAGGAATTATGTGCCCGTAGATTTCATTGTTCTTGATATAGATTGCAATCCTTCTTGCCATATTATTCTTGATAGACCTTTCCTTAGAACGGTTGGTGCGATAATTGATATGAAGGAAGGGAATATTAGACTTCAACTTCCATTAAAAAAGGGCATGGAACAACTTCCAAGAAAGAAAATAAAATTACCATATGAAACTATCATGAGAGCCACTTATGGATTGCCTACCAAATATGGCAATACCTAGATCTATCCTCGCTTTTATGCCTAGCTAGGGGCGTTAAACGATAGCGCTTGTTGGGAGGCAACCCAATTTTATTTTTATTCCTTGCCTTTTGCTCCTGTTTAGTAATAAATAAATTATTTATCCTCTGTTTTGGTTGTGTGTTTTTTTGTTTAATTAGTGTTTGTGCCAAGTAGAATCGTTGGGAAGACTTGGGGAAAGTCTTGTTGAACTTGCTGTAAAAAACAGAAACTTTAGCGTTCACGAGAACTGCTGTAATTTTTATTTTAAGAGTTCTATTTAGTTAATTCTTTTTGAAGATTATTAATATATAAATTCCTCACGTCCAGAAATTTATTTTAGAATTTTTGGGGTTCCAGATATTGCGCTAGATACAGATTACTACAGACTGTTCTGTTTTTGACAGATTCTGTTTTTCGTGTGTTGTTTGCTTATTTTGATGAATCTATGGCTAGTAAAATAGTTTATAATCCATAGAGAAGTTGGAATACAGTAGGATTAACACCAATATAAATAAAGAATGAGTTCATTACAGTGCCTTGAAGTGGTCTTTTGTTTTCTTTCGCTAACGGAGCTCACGAGTTTTCTATTTTGAGTTTTGTGTTGTGAAGTTTTCAAGTTTTGGGTGAATTCGTTTGATGGATCATGGAACAAGGAGTGGCAAGAGACTAAGCTTGGGGATGCCCATGGCACCCCCAAGATAATCCAAGGACACCAAGAAGTCAAAGCTTGGGGATGCCCCGGAAGGCATCCCCTCTTTCGTCCACTTCCATCGGTAATTTACTTGGAACTATATTTTTATCCACCCACATGATATGTGTTTTGCTTGGAGCGTCTTGTATTATTTGTGTCTTTGTGTCTTAGTATGCCACAATCATCCTTGATGTACACACCTTTTAAGAGAGCCATACATGAATTAAAATTTGGTAGAATACCCTATGTGCTTCACTTATATCTTTTGAGCTAAGTAGTTTTGCTACATGTGCTTCACTTATATCTTTTGACCGTTATAATTTTTCTCTATGTGCTTCACTTAGATCTTTAAGAGCACGATGGTGGATTTGTTTTAAAGTAACTATTGATCTCTCATGCTTCACTTAAATTATTTTGAGAGTCTCTTAATAGCATGGTAATTTGCTTAATAATAATATGCTTGATATTCAAGATTTGTGAAATTTTCTTTTGAAGAAAAGATTGAAGCATGATAATTGTTTTGAGATATGGAGGTGATAATATTAAAGTCATGCTAGTTGAGTAGTTGCAAATTTAAAGAATACTTGTGTTAAGGTTTGTGATTCCTGTAGCATGCACGTATGGTGAACCGTTATGTGAAGAAGTCGGAGCATGATTTATTTATTGATTGTCTTCCTTATGAGTGGCGGTCGGGGACGAGCGATGGTCTTTTCCTACCAATCTATCCCCCTAGGAGCATGCGCGTAATACTTTGCTTTGATAACTTCTAGATTTTTGCAATAAGTATATGAGTTCTTTATGACTAATGTTGAGTCCATGAATTATACGCACTCTCACCCTTCCACCTCTGCTAGCCTCTCTAATACCACGCACCTTTCGCCGGTATCATACACCTACCGTATACCTTCCTCAAAGCAGCCACCATACCTACCTATTATGGCATTTCCATAGCCATTCCGAGATATATTGCCATGCAACTTTCCACCGTTCCGTTCATGACACACTCCATCATTGTCATATTGCATATCCCGGTACACCGCCGGATGCATTCACATAGAGTCATATTTTGTTCTAAGTATCGAGTTGTAATTGTTGAGTTATAAAAAAATAAAAGTGTGATGATCATCATTATTAGAGCATTGTCCCAGTGAGGAAAGAATGATGGAGACTATGATTCCCCCATAAGTCGGGATTAGACTCCAGACGAAAAATAAAAAAAAGCCAAAGAAGCCCAAATAAAAAGAGGCCACAAAAAAGGGGAAAAGTCCCAAATAAAAAATAAAAAAATGAAATGAGCGAAAAAGAGAGAAGGGACAATGTTACTATCCTTTTACCACACTTGTGCTTCAAAGTAGCACCATGATCTTCATAGTAGAGAGTCTCTCATGTTATCACTTTCATATACTAGTGGGAATTTTTCATTATAGAACTTGGCTTGTATATTCCAATGATGGGCTTCCTCAAAAATTGCCCTAGGTCTTCATGAGCAAGCAAGTTGGATGCACACCCACTTAGTTTATTTTTGAGCTTTCATATACTTATAGCTCTAGTGCATCCGTTGCATGGCAATCCCTACTCACTCACATTGATATCTATTGATGGGAATCTCCATAGCCCGTTGATACGCCTAGTTGATGTGAGACCATCTTCTCCTTTTTGTCTTCTCCACAACCACCATTCTATTCCACCTATAGTGCTATATCCATGGCTCAAGCTCATGTATTGCGTGAAGATTGAAAAAGTTAGAGTATGAAACAATTGCTTGGCTTGTCATCGGGGTTGTGCATAATTTAAATACTTTGTGTGGTGAAGATGGAGCATAGCCAGACTATATGATTTTGTAGGGATAACTTTCTTTGGCCGTGTTACTTTGAGAAGACATAATTGCTTTATTAGTATGCTTGAAGTATTATTATTTTTATGTCAACATAAACTTTTGTCTTGAATCTTTCTAATCTGAATATTCATACTACAATTAAGAAGATTTACATTGAAATTATGCCAAGTAGCACTCCGCATCAAAAATTCTCTTCTTATCATTTACCTACTCGAGGACGAGCAGGAATTAAGCTTGGGGATGCCTGATACGTCTCCAACGTATCTATAATTTTTGATTGCTCCATGCTATATTATCTACTATTTTGGACTATGTTGGGCTTTATTTTCCACTTTTATATTATTTTTGGGACTAACCTATTAACCGGAGGCCCAGCCCAGAATTGATGTTTTTTGCCTATTTCAGTGTTTCAGATAAACGGAATATCAAACGGAGTCCAAACGGAATAAAATCTTCGGGAACGTGATTTTCTCACCGAACGTGATCCAGGAGACTTGGACCCTGCTCCAAGGAACAAAAGAGGCGGTCACGAGGGTGCCCCCCCTAGGGCGCGCCCCCTGCCTTGTGGGCCCCTCATTGCTCCTCGGGCGTGCTTCTTCCTTCTATATATACACACGTACCCCCAAACGATCAGAACAGGAGCCAAAAACCTAATTCCACCGCCGCAACTTTCTGTATCCATGAGATCCCATCTTGGGGCCTGTTTCGGAGCTCCGCCGGAAGAGGGTCGTCATCACGGAGGGCTTCTACATCATCATAGCCTCTCCGATGAAGTGTGAGTAGTTTACCTCAGACCTTCGGGTCCATAGTTAGTAGCTAGATGGCTTCTTCTCTCTCTTTGAATCTCAATACAAAGTTCTCCCCCTCTCTTATGGAGATCTATTCGATGTAATCTTCTTTTTGTGGTGTGTTTGTTGAGATCGATGAATTGTGGGTTTATGATCAAGTCTATCTATGAATAATATTTGAATCTTCTCTGAATTCTTTTATGTATGATTGGTTATCTTTGCAACTCTCTTCGAATTATCCGTTTGGTTTGGCCAACTAGATTGGTAGTTCTTGCCATGGGAGAAGTGCTTAGCTTTGGGTTCGATCTTGCGGTGTCCTTACCCAGTGACAGAAGGGGCAGCAAGGCACGTATTGTATCGTTGCCATCGAGGATAACAATATGGGGTTTATTTCATATTGCATGAATTTATCTCTCTACATCATGCCATCTTGCTTAAGGCGTTACTCTGTTTTTAACTTAATACTCTAGATGCATGCTGGATAGCGGTCGATGAGTGGAGTAATAGTAGTAGATGCAGAATCGTTTCGATCTACTTGTCACGGACGTGATGCCTATATACATGATCATGCCTGGATATTCTCATAACTATGCTCAATTCTGTCAATTGCTCAACAGTAATTTGTTCACCCACCGTAGAATACTTATGCTCTTGAGAGAAGCCACTAGTGAAACCTATGGCCCCCAGATCTATTCTCATCATATCAATCTCCATTACTTTAATCTTGCTTTGCTTTTTTACTTTGCTTTTACTTTTTTACTTTGCATCTTTATACCAAAAATACCAAAAGTATTATATCTATCAGGACTCAGATCGGAGACTGAGGCGGCCGGTGATTTGAGGTGGGCGCGGCCGGAGCGGCGATTGGAGCGCGAAGTCTGGAGGTAAAAACCTACATCCTGCTTCATTGATATTGATGATGATGATCACAATTACACAGGTGCTCTAAATTGAGAGCTCTAGACTTGTTTGTCTAACCCTAACTTATCAAAACTTGTCAAAAACTCTCCCTCTTGGGGTGCCCTACCCCTCCTTATATATGTTGAAGGGGGCAGATTACATGACTAGTCCTATTAGCATTAGGATTACTCTATTACAAGTGGAGTCCTAGTCTTGCTTCCTTTGTAAGGGAATATTCCTTATGCTTTCCTCTTAAGCCGGCCTACCATAACTTAAGCTGGCCTTCCTTGAACTGCCTACTGGGCCTCCGGGTCTTGTCGCTCCTCTAACCCGCTGGTCGGGTCATCAATGAGTCACCTGGCTCGGCCGGGTCATCGGTGAGTGGAGAGATCCGGGCGGGTCACTTAGTGAGTCGCCAAGTCAGGGCGGGTCACCAGTGAGTCACCAAGTCCGGCCGGGTCATACATCCAGCCGGGTCATATCGCGGGGTATATCCCCGACACTATGGTTAATGAAAAGATAGATCAAGATTCCACTAGAATTGATAAAATTGAGGATATTATTACCAACCTAGGGTCTGCATTTTCTTCTGTGAAAAATACTCCTCCTAATGCTAAGATTGCCAAATTTATGTATGTTCCTAAAAATAAGGGTGAAACCTCTAGTAAGGGAAGTGTGGATCTCAAATCCATAAGTGTTCACCCCAACTTTCTCACTATCCTTAAGGAACCTTTTGCTACAAATAATTTTCTTGATTTAGTGCCTAGGAGTTTGATAATTAATAAAAATAAAGAAACTCCTAAGAGTTATAGGTGTCTTATTGAAGAATTGCCTAACAAAGATGGCAATACCTAGATCTATCTTCGCTTTTATGCCTAGCTAGGGGCGTTAAACGACAGCGCTTGTGGGAGGCAACCCAATTTTATTTTTATTCCTTGCTTTTTGCTCCTGTTTAGTAATAAGTAATTTATCTAGCCTCTGTTTTGGTTGTGTTTTCTGTGTTTAAGTAGTGTTTGTGCCAAGTAGAACCATTGGGAAGACTTGGGGAAAGTCTTGTTGATCTTGCTGTAAAAAACAGAAGCTTTAGCGCTCACGAGAACTGCTGCCATTTTTATTTGGAGAGTGATATTTAGTTAATTATTTTTGAAGATGATTAATAGATAAATTACTCACGTCCAGAAATTTATTTTAGAATTTTGGGGGTCCTATAAGTTTGTTTTGGTTACAGATTACTACAGACTGTTCTGTTTTTAACAGATTCTGTTTTTTCATGTGTTGTTTGCTTATTTTAATGAATCTATGGCTAGTAAAAGAGTTTATAAACCATATAGAAGTTGGAATACAGTAGGTTTAACATCAATATAAATAAATAATGATTTCATTACATTAACTTGAAGTGGTGTTTTGTTTTCTTTCGCTAACGGAGCTCATGAGATTTTTCTGTTAAGTTTTGTGTTGTGAAGTTTTCAAGTTTTGGGTAAAGATTTGATGGATTATGGAACAAGGAGTGGCAAGAGCCTAAGCTTGGGGATGCCCATGGAACCCCCAAGATAATCTAAGGACACCTAAAATCCAAAGCTTGGGGATGCCCCAGAAGGCATCCCCTCTTTCGTCTACTTCTATCGGTAACTTTACTTGGAGCTATATTTTTATTCGCCATATGATATGTGTTTTGCTTGGAGCGTCTTGTATAATTTGAGTCTTTACTTTTTAGTTTACCACAATCATCCTTTCTGTACACACCTTTTGAGAGAGACACACATGAATTAGAATTTATTAGAATACTCTATGTGCTTCACTTATATCTTTTGACCTATATAGTTTTTGCTTTAGCGCTTCACTTATATCTTTTAGAGCACGGTGGTGGTTTTATTTTATAGAAATAATTGATCTCTCATGCTTCACTTATATTATTTTGAGAGTCCTTTAGAACAACGTGGCAATTATAAAAACTTTCATATAAGTGCATTGAATACTAAGAGAAGTTTGATAGTTGATGATTGTTTTGAGATATGGAGATGGTGATATTAGAGTCATGCTAGTTGAGTAGTTGTGAATTTGAGAAATACTTGTGTTGAAGTTTCTGATTCCCATATCATGAACGTATGGTGAATCGTTATGTGATGAAGTTGAAGCATGATTTATTTATTGATTGCCTTCCTTATGAGTGGCGGTCGGGGACGAGCGATGGTCTTTTCCTACCAATCTATCCCCCTAGGAGCATGCACGTAGTACTTTGTTTGGATAACTAATAAATTTTTACAATAAGTATGTGAGTTCTTTATGACTAATGTTGAGTCCATGGATTATACGCACCCTCACCCTTCCACATTTGCTAGCCTCTCTAGTACCGCGCAACTTTCGCCAGTACCATAAACCCACCATATACCTTCCTCAAAACAGCCACCATACCTACCTATTATGGCATTTCCATAGCCATTCCGAGATATATTGCCATGCAACTTTCCACCGTTCCGTTGTTATGACACGCTTCATCATTGTCATATTGCTTTGCATGATCATGTAGTTGACATCGTATTTGTGGCAAAGCCACCGTTCATAATTATTTCATACATGTCACTCTTGATTCATTGCATATCCCGGTACACCGCCGGAGGCATTCACATAGAGTCATATTTTGTTCTAAGTATTGAGTTGTAAGTAAAAAGAAGTGTGATGATCATCATGATTAGAGCATTGTCCCAGTGAGGAAAGGATGATGGAGACTATGATTCCCCCACAAGTCGGGATGAGACTCCGGACGAAAAAAAAGAGGCCAAAAGAAGAAAAAAAGAAGGCCCAAATTAAAAAAATAAAAATGAGAGAAAAAGAGAGAAGGGACAATGTTACTATCCTTTTTCCACACTTGTGCTTCAAAGCAGCACCATGATCTTCATGATAGAGAGTCTCCTATGTTGTCACTTTCATAAACTAGTGGGAACTTTACATTATAGAACTTGGCTTCAAAGCAGCACCATGATCTTCATGATAGAGAGTCTCCTATGTTGTCACTTTCATAAACTAGTGGGAATTTTACATTATAGAACTTGGCTTGTATATTCCAATGATGGGCTTCCTCAAATTGCCCTAAGTCTTCGTGAGCAAGCAAGTTGGATGCACACCCACTTAGTTTCTTTTGTTGAGCTTTCATACACTTACAGCTCTAGTGCATCTGTTGCATGGTAATCCCTACTCACTCACATTGATATCTATTAATGGTCATTTCCATAGCCCGTTGATACGCCTAGTTGATGTGAGACTATCTTCTCCTTTTTTTGTCTTCTCCACAACCACCATTCTATTCCACCATAGTGCTTATTTTTAATGGGCTCATTTTTACACTTTTATTATATTTTTGAGACTAACCTATTAACCGGAGGCTCGACCCAAATTGGTGTTTTTGCCTATTTTATAGTTTCGCCGAAAAGGAATATCACAACGGAATGAAACCTTCGGGAGCGTTATTTTTGGAACAAACATGATCCAGGAGACTTGGAGTGTGCGTCAAGAAACAATCGAGGAGGCCACGAGGCAGGGGGCGCCCACCCCCTGGGCGCGCCCTCCACCCTCGTAGGCCCCTCGTTGCTCCACCGACGTACTTCTTCCTCCTATATATATCCACGTACCCCGCAAACATTCAGAAGCACCACGAAAACCTAATTCCACCGCCGCAACCTTCTGTACCCAAGAGATCCCATCTTGGGGCCTTTTCCGAAGCTCCGCCGGAGGGGGCATTGATCACAGAGGGCCTCTACATCAACTCCATGGCCCCTCCGATGATGTGTGAGTAGTTTACTTCAGACCTTCGGGTCCATAGCTAGTAGCTAGATGGATTATTCTCTCTCTTTGGATCTCAATACAAAGTTCTCCTTGATTCTCATGGAGATATATTCGATGTAATCTTCTTTTGCGGTGTGTTTGTCGAGATCTGATGAATTGTGGGTTTATGATCAAGTTTATCTATGAGCAATATTTGAATCTTCTCTGAATTCTTTTATGTATGATTGGTTTATATTTGCAAGTCTCTTCGAATTATCATTTTGGTTTGGCCTACTAGATTGATCTTTCTTGCAATGGGAGAAGTGCTTAGCTTTGGGTTCAATCTTGCGGTGCTCGATCCCAGTGATAGAAAGGGAAACAACACGTATTGTATTGTTGCCATCGAGGATAACAAGATGGGGTTTACATCATATTGCATGAGTTTATCCCTCTACATCATGTCATCTTGCTTAAGGCGTTACTCTATTCTTATGAACTTAATACTCTAGATGCATGCTGGATAGCGGTCGATGTGTGGAGAAATAGTAGTAGATGCAGAATCATTTCAGTCTACTTGTCACGGACGTGATGCCTATATACATGATCATGCCTAGATATTCTCATAATTATTCGCTTTTCTATCAATTGCTCGACAGTAATTTGTTCACCCACTGTAACGCCCCGAGACCGTTGCGCCAGGTGTCTTCCAGTTATTCGCCGTCGTTGCAATGTCATTTGCTTGCGTGTTGTATCTTGTCATGTCATCATGTGCATTGCATCATCATGTTTTTGAAACTTGCATCCGTCCGGGTTCCCCCAGTTCCGTTCGTTGTCCGTTCTGAGCCCAGACACACTTGCACGCACCCGCGGCACGTCCGAGATATTATTTTATAAGTTGCCGGAAAATGTTCTTGGAATGGGATGAAAGTTGGCGTGTGGTCTTATTATAGTGTAGATAGACCGCCTGTCAAGTTTCATCGCATTCGGAGTTCGTTTGACGCCCCAACGATTAACTATAGCGACAATATAGTCGGTCAAACGTCGGACGTCTTCGGTCTCCGGAAACAGTCGCCGGGCCTCCCTCTCTTCTCTTCTCTCAGCTCGAGACTGTCTACACAGCTCTCTACCTACCGCCAGTTCCAACCTAACCTCTCTCGTCAACCCGCACCCCCCCCCTCGCGCGCGTCCGAGAGTTGTCCCGAACCCGACCCGGACTGTCGCCACCGCTGTGTCTGGATCATCCCCAAACATCTACAAAACGTCTCCATTTTTCTTTCTAGGCTTCCTAACCTAGTTTTCTTGAACCGTCCGATTTTGATCGGATGATACAAAACACTCCCCCCTATCTCCATTCTAGTATATATATATATATCAGTCAAACCCTAAAATTTAGGAGCCTTGTCCCATCGATCCCTCTCGGCCGCCGCCACTAATCCTCTTGGGATCCCCTCACTCAATCTCCCTCGATCCCATCGCCCAGCCAACCAGAGCTGCACCCCTCCCAGATCCATTCCACCCGCAGCCAGCCTCCTTCCCGAGCACCTCCTCGCCTGAAACCGTCCTCGCTGCCCGGATCCGTTCCCCAGGTCGCTGGACCTCCCTGCAAGCATCGCCGTAGGCGGCCACAGGCCCAGTGCCATGCACCGCGGCCTCTCCTGTTGCTACCGCTGCTCTGCTCGATCATAGATGATGAGCACCCGCCCGAGACAGCAGCGCCGTTGACCGTGCGTGTGGGCCGCATCAGCGCCAAGTCACTCTTGCGCCAGCCCCTGCCTCCTCGACCTCCCGAGCTGGCCGGTCTCCGGCTTCTCGTTCGCACCGAGCCGGCGAGATGTCTAGGTCATGGCGTCGTCCCTCTCCACCTTCTCTTTCCTTTCCTCCTCGCGCTGCTCTTCCCTGACCTTCCGCCTCGTCTCGTTTCTTTGTCACAGTGAACCAGTGCCATGGCTGCCCGGGGCCTTCTTCTGCCGCGATTTAGCTCCGTCCTCCGCGCTCGACGAAGCCTACACCGCTGCGCGCCTGCATCCGCGACGAGGACGATGTCGATGCCTCCTGCTTCCTCTACAGCGCCCGTCCCCTACGTTTGACCGCGCGCCTCCTGCCTCCCGAATGCAGCAGGAGGTCCGCCGCATCCGGCCACGCCGCTGGCAAGCCCCTGCTTCCTTGCTCGCCGGTGTCCTCCTCATCTTAACGCAGATCCGCGCCTCCATCCGTTCCCTGCACTGCCTCGTTGCCGGAGTAGAAGCCCCATCCGTCGTTGTTGCCTGACTGCGACCTCTGCCTTGACCCGCCCCTGTTTCGTCCGAGGAGGAGGATGAGCCCGCTTTCGTCCAGTCGCGTTGATCGCACCCCTGCTTTGCCTCTTTTGCAGCGCCTCCTAGGCCCAGTTGCAACCTCCGCCAGCCCAAGCCGGCCTGCGGCACCGAACCAAGCCGGCCCATCTTCTCCTCTCCTTCGACCCATCGCTCTCGCAGCCTGCAACCAGCTCCAGCGAGTGGGCCGAGGCCCATGGTGAGCTCCCGAGTGCCCACCAGATTCACCTGCATCTTTTTTTTTCGTTCTGGTGATTTTAACATTATCCAGAGACTAACTAGTTTTACAGGAAGCCCCTTAAACTTCATGCATATTTTAACTCACAAACTAAGCATCACATGTAAAAACTTAATATATGAAACTTGCTTAGAATTTTGTCTAGTTTCATAATTTTCCATTTTCATCCATGCTTAAAATGTATAAAATGTTGTTTGGTTAAATTTGCTCCTATGTTATGTTAAAATGCTTTATTTCATAACTAAATAACCGTAGCTCCAAACCTAATAAACTTTATATGTAAATGAGGTAGAAAATGACTAGTTTAACATGGTGGCATCACTTTGCATGTTTAACAACTCTAAAATTGTGTTTAGGGCAGAACAATACCAAACCTAATATATGCATATGGGGATTTACCGGAATTGTTGTTTTGTTGTTCCGGCCTCATTTAAACTTGCCTAGATTAGATAGTTTCATCATGCTTCACCTCTTGCCATGCTAACAACATATAATCTTGTTAGGTACATAAACGAGAGAGAACTAAATAAGTCATGTGGTGTTTTCTTCAATATGCAACTCCGTTGCATAATGAGCTCCCCTTAATTTGTAGGATTGTTTGTGCACTTTGCCATGCCATGCCTCATTAAACCGGACATGCATCATACTTGTTTGCGCATCGTGCCATGCTTACGTGGTGGTTGTTTACCATGTTGTTTGCTTCTTTTCGGTATGCTTCTTCGGGTTGGTACCGATAACATCATGTTTGTGAGGACCCATTCGACTACGCCCGTTTGTCTTCTTCATGGACTCGTTCTTCTTCCTTGCGGGATTTCAGGCAAGATGACCATACCCTCGAAATCACTTCTATCTTTGCTTGCTAGTTGCTCGCTCTTTTGCTATGCCTATGATGCGATACCTACCACTTGCTTATCATGCCTCCCATATTGTTGAACCAAGCCTCTAACCCACCTTGTCCTAGCAAACCGTTGTTTGGCTATGTTACCGCTTTGCTTAGCCCCTCTTATAGTGTTGTTAGTTGCAGGTGAAGATTGGAGTTTATTCCATGTTGGAACATGGATATTTTGTTGGGATATCACAATATCTCTTATTTAATTAATGCATCTATATACTTGGTAAAGGGTGGAAGGCTCGGCCTTATGCCTGGTGTTTTGTTCCACTCTTGCCGCCCTAGTTTCCGTCATATCGGTGTTATGTTCCTGGATTTTGTGTTCCTTATGCAGTTGGGTTATAATGGGAACCCCTTGATAGTTTGCCTTGAATAAAACTCCTCCAGCAATGCCCAACCTTGGTTTTACCTTTTGCCACCTAGCCTTTTCTTTCCCTTGGGTTCTGTAGACTCAAGGGTCATCATTATTTTAACCCCCCGGGCTAGTGCTCCTCTGAGTGTTGGTCCAAGCTAGAGCCCCTTGCAGCGCCACCTTGGGGAAACTCGAGGGCTGGTTTTAGTTGTACGGACTGCTCATCTGAGTGTGCCCTGAGAACGAGATATGTGCAGCTCCTATCGGGATTTGTCGGCACATTCGGGCGGTGTTGCTGGACTTGTTTTACCATTGTCGAGGATGTCTTGTAACCGGGATTCCGAGCCTGATCGGGTCTTCCCGCTAGAAGGAATATCCTTCGTTGACTGTGAGAGCTTGTGATGGGCTAAGTTGGGACACCCCTGTAGGGATTTGAACTTTCGAAAGCCGTGCCCGCGGTTATGGGCATATGGGAATTTGTTAACGTCCGGTTGTAGAAAACCTGAAGTTGACCTTAATTAAAATGCATCAACCGCGTGTGTAACCGTGATGGTCTCTTTTCGGCGGAGTCCGGGAAGTGAACACCGTGTTGGAGTTATGTTTGACGTAGGTTGTTCTAGGATCACTTCTTGATCATAGTTTCTCGATCGTGCTTTGCCTTCTCTTCTCGCTCTCATTTGCGTATGTTAGCCACCATATATGCTAGTCGCTTGCTGCAGCTCCACCTCATACTTTTACCTTACCCATAAGCTTAAATAGTCTTGATCGCGAGGGTGTGAGATTGCCGAGTCCCCGTGACTCACAGATACTTCCAAAACCAGCTTGCAGGTGCCGATGAGTCCGTGCAGGTGACGCCACTGAGCTCAGGAGGATCTCGATGAAGATCTTGTCCTTTGTGTTGTTCCGTTTCCAGTTGATCAGTAGTGGAGCCCAGTTGGGGTCGATCAGGGGACCTTGTCGCTTTTGGGGTTCTTCTTTTATTTTGGTTCCCTAGTCGGACCTTGATTGTATCTGGATGGTGTAATGCTTTATTCATGTGTTGTGTGAAGTGGCGATTGTAAGCCAACTATGTATCTTTTCCCTTATGTATTACATGGGTTGTGTGAAGATTACCTCACTTGCGACATTGCTTTCAATGCGGTTATGCCTCTAAGTCGTGCTTCGACACGTGGGAGATATAGCCGCATCGAGGGCGTTATAAGTTGGTAATCAGAGCCTTCCCCGACCTTAGGAGCCCCCTGCTTGATCAAATCACTGGCGTTATTGAGTCTAGAAATGTTTTGAGTCATTTAGGAATTATA
Source organism: Triticum aestivum (assembly GCF_018294505.1). Lineage (NCBI taxonomy): Eukaryota > Viridiplantae > Streptophyta > Magnoliopsida > Poales > Poaceae > Triticum > Triticum aestivum. The sequence continues at coordinate 273,795,841 of NC_057812.1, forward strand.
TATATCGGAGAGTTAGGACTTCTTTTTACTCCTCAGTCCCTTCGTCGCTCTGGTGAGGCATCCCGACGTAGAGTTTTGACTCTTCTCTTCTCAAATTTCACTAAAAAAATTTAGGATCACGCGGGTATCTTGGAATCGTTCCGATGGTTTTGTGACGAGAACATTGTTCTTGGTGCCTCCTGACATCTAGGGGTTGTGGCAGTGTCCTGGGGAGTTGAGCTCCGAGGTGTTGTCGTCACAATTTTATCGTTACAGTTCTGGAATACCTGAGTTTAATTCGCCGACATCGAAAATCTCATTTATGCAGTTGTTGGTGAGATAACCTCGACGCCACCCAGTACTGGGGCGGGAGTTTGGGAGTATCGCCATAACTTGTATAACGGATGCTTTTCGAAGGTTGAGGTAAACGATTTCCGAAGGTTTCTTGGTTATGTGTTGAAGGATGAATACAGCTGGATGTAGGATTTGTTAGTTTTGGGTGAGATATTATGCTTCCCCTGTATCCCCAACACCTGATTGCATAACCGGAAAATTTTGGGAGTTTATAAGTGGGAATTCAAGTAGCTCTTAGGATATCTTTCCGACAGATGTATGATATGAAATTGGGGTTCGACGTATAGTGGTCCGCCTATCCACGGTTGGTTTTACAGTGGTCTCGTTGTGTCTTAAAGAGTCCTTGGCTATGCCGACTCAGGGACGCTTCATATGTCATGTGCACTACCTTGTACATGATGGTGATGTACGATCGAGCCCGTGTAGGCCCCACCACGAAAACTTTGGACGAAATCTCTATCATATGTTTGTTCCGGCTTATTTTGCAAGCCAATCCTTTGTTTTGTTTTGAGTTGTGGTATTCGAGTTGCTTCAATGTCAAGTGTTGATTCCATACCTTCCCCAAATGGTGTTCTCATACTCCGATGTGGATACCAATCCTTCTTGATCATCAAGATTGTCTTGTCAATCCTTTTCACCGGCGTGTTTTCTCTTCAAGTGGATCCGATCATTTCAACATCAGCAAGATCAATTATCATTTCTTCTCAACGGTGTTCGTTTCATTCTCAACAGTGTTTTCCCACCCTCCCACCCTTATTTTCTTCAAGGAACCAGATTTCTTATTCAAGTATCATTTTAATGTTGTGAAGTCTTTCCATCCTTTTCCTTCAATGTTCTTATCCAGTGATTCTCATGAAGATACTAATGGAGCTTCAAGTTCGTCATTCTTCATTCTTTTCTTCTCCGGTGGATTCAAATCAAGCTTTTTTGTTGATCATATCCTTTTTTCTCTCGTTTCAAATACCTTCTCATGCCGGTGCACCTCATAATAATTCACTTCTCGCTATTCATTTGTTCGGGAGTGCTGAAGATATCTCAGAAGGCTCATCTTGTCTTTCAAGATCAGTTCAACCTATTTCGAGGTTGTTATCTCATTCTAGCCATTTAAATCTTACCGGTGCTTTCTTTTTTTTGAATCGTTCTACGGTGTTTCTTTTGAGTGGGCCCTAACCCATAGGTCTTTTCCCAGGATCTTACCTGACTCTTCTAATTTTATCGGAGCTATCCTAAATTCATTTCAAATTTGACGTAAGAATGATTCATCATCTGTCATATGTTTTTCTCCAAGATCTTTCAAATTCTTTTCATCTTTGGCTCAACCTCTCCTCTTTTCTTCATTCCAGAGTGTCTAAATAATTCATGGTGGTGCTTCTCGTCGTCATTCTCGGATTTTGAAGACCGAAGAAGAGTTTCTCTTTAATCTTGCTCCATTATCTTCAAGATTCATGGTGCTAACCTTATGCCGTCCTCTCATAATTGTTTTCGATTATGGGAATTCTTTTCACCTATCCGGAGCAATTCAAGAGTCTTCTCAGTTTGTTATCTGGAGTCCATCAATTCAGGGTTTTTTTCTTTTCATTCTCAGCTTTCAGTTATCATCCTCCAATTTTACCGGTGCATCATTCAAGTATTTTCTTATCAGCTCTTGATCTCTTCGTTATCTTGTATCTAAATTTCCTGAAGTATCTTTGTTCGTTTTCAATTTCTTACCGGTGATTCATCTCTTTTCTTCGTTCATTTTAATTCTTACGGTGGTTCGCTCAAGATTCTTCTTCCTTCATTTATCATATCAATTTATTCGTTGTTTCAATTCTTACGGTGGTTCGTTGAAGATCTTCCGAAGTTTGTGCTATATCTATCTTAATCCGTTCTACGAGAATAAGTAATATGTCAAATCCGTTGATTGTCATCAATTCAATTGGTGAAGGGTAAGCACAATGTAATTCTTATTCTTGTTTCATCGGGTGAACTAAATTCCCTATTCCGAAGGCTCATCAAATTCCTGATTTCAATTGTTTCATCTTCTCTTTTTCCCGGAGTTCCAAGTTCTTTCAATTACCTCGTCACGGAGATCCATCTAAATCATTACAAATTTTCACCTTGTGTTTTCAACTTTTTTTCCTTCCGTTTGATCATTCCTTTGTTTACCGGAGTTCTTCATGGAGGCTCGACATGATGGTTCATCAAGGATTTATATTCCTTCTCGAAGTGTTCGTCGAGATTCTTTTCTAAGGAGCTCAAGTTTTCTTCTTCTTGCAATCCGGAGTGCAATTTCTTTCTACCATATTATTGGAGGTGGTATTATGTCATTCTTGATAATTTGAGTTCATGTTTCATGATTCACATATTGTCAAGGATGAGATATTTTAAATCCATCAATCTCGTCATTCGATTTATCTTGGGTTATATTTCACCTAAAGCTTTCCTTTAAGGATTGTCGCTCTTATGGTGTTTATCAATGATCCAAGTTCTTCATTTATCCTCCCGGTGAGATAGCTTCTCGTCTCCTTGTTCTTATCAATCCAATTCTTTTTCCCGTGAGTGGCAGGTTGTCACCTCATAATTGGAGATGTATTCCATAAGACCATATCAATCTTATTCCTTTAGTTGTTGGTTTTTTCCAACAACTCCGTTCGACCCTTCTCCTAAGGATACCTTTTCAAGCTCTTTTGTAGCAGAAGTTGGCATTTTCTTCTACATTCTTTTGTCTCAATTATCTTTATTCTATTCTTTCTCCTGGAGGTCTAGTGATGTTACTCTTTTCACTCCTCATCTCGGTTTGTCAAGATCATGTTCAATTTCTTCCATTTACAGTCGAAGTGCTGTCCAAATTATATCAGTCTTATTCCTTCTCTATCTTGTGTAACCGGAGTGTCGTGTCCTCTGCTCAAGTTCTTTTCACCGTATCAAGTCTTGCATCACTTCTCAACCGGAGTGCTTCTCGAAGTTGTTCTTCCTTGTCCCTCTTGTCTAACGGAGTGTTTTCAACTTCGTTCATCTCCGTTGTATTCTTTTCTCGAAATGGCTTAACCTTTTTCAAGGTTCCTTAGTTTCACTCATTGGTCAAAGAAGCAACTTAGTTTTTACCGCTTATCTTCCTTTTTCCGTTGTCCCTCCGGTGCCATTCTAGATCTCGGGACGAGATCCTCTCGTAGTGGTGGAGTGTTGTAATGCCCTGAGACCGTTGCGCCAGGTGTCTTCCAGTTATTCGTCGTTGTTGCAATGTCATTTGCTTGCGTGTTGTATCTTGGCATGTCATCATGTGCATTGCATCATCATGTTTTCGAAACTTGCATCCGTCCGGGTTCCCCCAGTTCCGTTCGTTGTCCGTTCTGAGCCCAGACACAATTGCACGCGCCCGCGGCACGTCCGAGATATTATTTTATAAGTTGCCGGAAAATGTTCTCGGAATGGGATGAAAGTTGGCGTGTGGTCTTATTATAGTGTAGATAGACCGCCTGTCAAGTTTCATCGCATTCGGAGTTCGTTTGACGCCCCAACGATTAACTATAGCGACAATATAGTCGGTCAAACGTCGGACGTTTTCGGTCTCCGGAAACAGTCGCCGGGCATCCCTCTCTTCTCTTCTCTCAGCTCGAGACCGTCTACACAGCTCTCTACCTACCGCCAGTTCCAACCTAACCTCTCTCTTCAGCCCGCACCCCCCCCCCCTCGCGCGCGTCCGAGAGTTGTCCCGAACCCGACCCGGACTGTCGCCACTGCTATGTCCGGATCATCCCCAAACATGTACAAAACGTCTCCGTTTTTCTTTCTAGGCTTCCTAACCTAGTTTTCTTGAACCGTCCAATTTTGATCGGATGATCCAAAATACTCCCTCCTATCTCCATTCTAGTATATATATCAGTCAAACCCTAAAATTTAGGAGCCTTGTCCCATCGATCCCTCTCGGCCGCCGCCACTAATCCTCTTGGGATCCCCTCACTCAATCTCCCTCTATCCCATCGCCCAGCCAACCAGAGCTGCACCCCTCCCAGATCCATTCCACCCGCAGCCAGCCTCCTTCCCGAGCGCCTCCTCGCCTGAAACCGTCCTCGCTGCCCGGATCCGTTCCCCAGGTCACTGGACCTCCCTGCAAGCGTCGCCGTAGGCGGCCACAGGCCCAGTGCCATGCACCGTGGCCTCTCCTATTGCTACCGCTGCTCTGCTCGGTCATAGACGATGAGCACCCGCCCGAGACAGCAGCGTCGTTGACCGTGCGTCTGGGCCGCATCAGTGCCAAGTCACTCTTGCGCCAGCCCCTGCCTCCTCGACCTCCCGAGCTAGCCGGTCTCCGGCTTCTCGTTCACACAGAGCCGGCGAGATGTCTAGGTCATGGCGTCGTCCCTCTCCACCTTCTCTTTCCTTTCCTCCTCGAGCTGCTCTTCCCTGACCTTCCGCCTCGTCTCATTTCTTTGTCACAGTGAACCAGTGCCATGGCTACCCGGGGCATTCTTCTACCGCGATTCAGCTCCGTCCTCCGCGCTCGCCGAAGCCTACACCGCTGCGCGCCTGCATCCGCGACGAGGACGACATCGATGGCTCCTGCTTCCTCTGCAACGCCCGTCCCCTACGTTTGACCGCGCGCCTCCTGCCTCCCGCACGCAGCAGGAGGTCCGCCGCATCCGGCCACGCCGCTGGCAAGCCCCTGCTTCCTTGCTCGCCTGTGTCCTCCTCATCTTAACGCAGATCCGCGCCTCCATCCGTTCCCTGCACTTCCTCGTCGCCGGAGTAGAAGCCCCATCCGTCGTCGTTGCCTGACTGCGACCTCTGCCTTGACCCGCCCCTGTTTCGTCCGAGGAGGAGGACGAAACCGCTTTCGTCCAGTCGCGTTGACCGCACCCCTGCTTTGCCTCTTTCGCAGCGCCTCCTAGGCCCAGCTGCAACCTCCGCCAGCCCAAGCCGGCCTGCGGCACCGAACCAAGTCGGCCCATCTTCTCCTCTCCTTCGACCCATCGCTCTCGCAGCCTGCAACCAGCTCCAGCGACTGGGCCGAGGCCCATGGTGAGCTCCCGAGTGCCCACCAGATTCACCTGCATCTTTTTTCCGTTCTGGTGATTTTAACATTATCCAGAGACTAACTAGTTTTACAGGAAGCCCCTTAAACTTCATGCATATTTTAACTCACAAACTAAGCATCACATGTAAAAACTTAATATATGAAACTTGCTTAGAATTTTGTCTAGTTTCATAATTTTCCATTTTCATCCATGCTTAAAATGTATAAAATGTTGTTTGGTTAAATTTGCTCCTATGTTATGTTAAAATGCTTTATTTCATAACTAAATAATCGTAGCTCCAAACCTAATAAACTTTATATGTAAATGAGGTAGAAAATGCCTAGTTTAACATGGTGGCATCACTTTGCATGTTTAACAACTCTAAAATTATGTTTAGGGCAGAACAGTACCAAACCTAATATATGCATATGGGGATTTACCGGAATTGTTGTTTTGTTGTTCCGGCCTCATTTAAACTTGCCTAGATTAGATAGTTTCATCATGCTTCACCTCTTGCCATGCTAACAACATTTAATCTTGTTGGGTACATAAACGAGAGAGAACTAAGTAAGTCATGTGGTGTTTTCTTCAATATGCAACTCCATTGCATAATGAGCTCCCCTTAATTTGTAGGATTGTTTGTGCACTTTGCCATGCCATGCCTCATTAAACCGGACATGCATCATACTTGTTTGCGCATCGTGTCATGCTTATGTGGTGGTTGTTTACCATGTTGTTTGCTTCTTTCCGGTATGCTTCTTTGGGTTGGTACCGATAACGTCGCGTTTGTGAGGACCCGTTCGACTACGCCCGTTTGTCTTCTTCATGGACTCGTTCTTCTTCCTTGCGGGATTTCAGGCAAGATGACCATACCCTCGAAATCACTTCTATCTTTGCTTGCTAGTTGCTCGCTCTTTTGCTATGCCTATGCTGCGATACCTACCACTTGCTTATCATGCCTCCCATATTGTTGAACCAAGCCTCTAACCCACCTTGTCCTAGCAAACCGTTGTTTGGCTATGTTACCGCTTTGCTTAGCCCCTCTTATAGCGTTGTTAGTTGCAGGTGAAGATTGGAGTTTGTTCCATGTTGGAACATGGATATTTTGTTGGGATATCACAATATCTCTTATTTAATTAATGCATCTATATACTTGGTAAAGGGTGGAAGGCTCGGCCTTATGCCTGGTGTTTTGTTCCACTCTTGCCGCCCTAGTTTGCGTTCCTTACGCGGTTGGGTTATAATGGGAACCCCTTGACAGTTCGCCTTGAATAAAACTCCTCCAGCAATGCCCAGCCTTGGTTTTACCTTTTGCCACCTAGCCTTTTCTTTCCCTTGGGTTCTGTAGACTCAAGGGTCATCATTATTTTAACCCCCCGGGCTAGTGCTCCTCTGAGTGTTGGTCCAAGATAGAGCCCCTTGCAGCGCCACCTTGGGAAACTCGAGGGCTGGTTTTAGTTGTACGGACTGCTCATCTGAGTGTGCCCTGAGAATGAGATATGTGCAGCTCCTATCGGGATTTGTCGGCACATTCGGGCGGTGTTGCTGGGCTTGTTTTACCATTGTCGAGGATGTTTTGTAACCGGGATTCCGAGCCTGTTCGGGTCTTCCCGCTAGAAGGAATATCCTTCGTTGACTGTGAGAGCTTGTGATGGGCTAAGTTGGGACACCCCTGTAGGGATTTGAACTTTTGAAAGCCGTGCCCACGGTTATGGGCAGATGGGAATTTGTTAACGTCTGATTGTAGAAAACCTGAAGTTGACCTTAATTAAAATGCATCAACCGCATGTGTAACCGTGATGGTCTCTTTCCGGCGGAGTCCGGAAAGTGAACACGGTGTTGGAGTTATGTTTGACGTAGGTTTCTCTAGGATCACTTCTTGATCATAGTTTCTCGATCGTGCTTTGCCTTCTCTTCTCGCTCTCATTTGCGTATGTTAGCCACCATATATGCTAGTCGCTTGCTGCAGCTCCACCTCATACTTTTACCTTACCCATAAGCTTAAATAGTCTTGATCACGAGGGTGTGAGATTGCTGAGTCCCCGTGACTCACAGATACTTCCAAAATCAGCTTGCAGGTGCCGATGAGTCCGTGCAGGTGACGCCACTGAGCTCAGTAGGAGCTCGATGAAGATCTTGTCCTTTGTGTTGTTCCATTTCCAGTTGATCAGTAGTGGAGCCCAGTTGGGGTCGATCGGGGGACCTTGTCGCTTTTGGGGTTCTTCTTTTATTTTGGTTCCCTAGTCGGACCTTGATTGTATCTGGATGGTGTAATGCTTTATTCATGTAATTGTGTGAAGTGGCGATTGTAAGCCAACTATATATCTTTTCCCTTATGTATTACATGGGTTGTGTGAAGATTACCTCACTTGCGGCATTGCTTTCAATGCGGTTATGCCTCTAAGTCGTGCTTTGACACGTGGGAGATATAGCCGCATCGAGGGCGTTATACCCACGGTAATACTTATGCTATCTTGAGAGAAGCCACTAGTGAAACCTATGGCCTCCGGGTCTATTCTCCATCATACAAGTTTTCCATCTACTTTATTTTGCAATCTTTACTTTCAAACTATATCATAAAAATACCAAAAATATTTATCTTATTATTATTATCTTTATCAGATCTCACTCTTGCAAGTGGCCGTGAAGGGATTGACAACCCCTTTATCGCGTTGGTTGCGAGGTTCTTATTTGTGTGTGTAGGTACGAGGTGACTCGCGCGTGGTCTCCTACTGTATTGATACCTTGGTTCTCAAAAACTAAGGGAAATACTTACACTACTTTACTGCATCACCCTTTTCTCTTCAAGGGAAAACCAACGCAGTGCTCAAGAGGTAGCACCCGCTTAATTTATACATGCAAACGTATGCGCATGCAGGTATCACTGGATCTTGTTAATTATTAAAATTGATGAAGGAACAGTTGAAGTACTGGACTGACTACTTAAAGAACCTAAAGACTACTCAATCGTGAAGGGGATATGCAACAGGTAATTTCAATCATTATTGACCTATATGTCCACCTCTTCAGTTCGTCATTTCCTGATATTAACTAATTAATAACTCCTTTATTCATTTTCTTTGCCGGCGGCAGGGCTTGGCAAAAGTTCATCAAAGCGGTTACAGGCCCATTCAAAGAAAAGCTGCATTGGTTTCAACCCAAGGTAACTAATTTTAAGTACTACTAGCTAGCTACCATCTCTTTAATTCTAGTTTCAATACCATTAATTATCATGCTTGATTAATTAGTATCTGATTGAATTCTATTCTCGTAAAGGCCATGAAGCAGGCGTCGGGGACTAGTTTATGTGCATACTACATTTGCTAGAACATTCGCATGATGGCGTCCGAAAGGACCAGAAATGCTAGACAGCGATGAGTACGTTTGCCAGAACACTATTCACAATTTTTACATCATTATCGGTATCTAATCACACAACTAATACATGCATATTAATCTCCTTCTTAAAAATTCTCTGAGGTGCAAGAGAAGCTCCTACCAATGGAGCGTGTACGAGCAATTGGAGACGAAATAGCGGGATTTTTGCTCGACCATGTCATAGATCCCACAGGAGAATTCCATTACCCGCTACTGCCGCTATCGTAGTAATGCCTCCATTTAGGAGAAATTGTATATACCAAATTGTATATATATATACATGTGTATGTGTGAATGATGGTGCGAGACATTCGATGATATATATATATGATCGGTTCTACGAGAAATTCTATTTATATATATGCATAACGTGTACAATATGTAGTATCGTAAAATACCAGCAAATGAAAAATAATTAAATGGAAAACACAAAATTAAAGGAAAAAGAAATCATGAATCCAAAACCCCCCAAAACTTTTAGTACCGCTTGGTGTTACCAACAGGTACTAAAGGTCTCCCCGCCCCCAGCGCTGGCTCGTGCCACGTGATGGTCCTTTAGCGGCGGTTCATGCTGAATCAGTACTAAGGAGGGGGGCTTTAGTTCCCTCCCTTTAGTGCCGGTTGCAGGACCGGCAATAAAGGGCCTTACGAACCGATCCTATAGCCTGGTTCTGCATTAGTGTTACATTAAAAATATAACATGAATAATTTATTTATTTTTACAATGGCTACTTGTAAGTCGCCTAAAAATAGTTGTTGGGTCAGTCCATTTTGGAAGGAAGGAAGGAAGAAGTAGTTGTTGGCTCGCTAGAGAAGCCCTATGGGTCTATCTTAGGGTGGCAGGCGACCTCATTATCTATCTTAGGGGTGTTAGGGTGGGGCTGTAAGTTTGACGGGAAAAAAATGGTTCATGCCCGGGGTTAGAGTTATGGCGGCGGGGTGGGGGGAAGGAGGAAGGGGGGCACGTCGGTGGGCGGCAATTGGTGGTGGTGGGGGGGGGGAGGGTTAGCAGATGGTTAGGCCGGCGTTGGCTCGACGGTTCGAAGGAAGAAGACGGCAGTCTGGAGGTTGAAGACGCGCATCTGGCCCTTACTTTCCAGTAGACCGCTGGAGACCAATCGACTGACCAAAATTAAATTTACAGTCGATTGGTTTCTAGTTAGTCCCTTATCTTATCGTACAAATGTGAGAATCTTTGTTAGTAAATTGATGTTCACAAATATGCATGATACTAAATCTCAATTTTGTTTATTATTTCAAAATCCATAGAAGATATATATTTGCTGTATAAATAGAGCTGAGATCAAATATTGCAATAATCAGTGCCTTCAATCTCACGCTGTATAGCTGCCATTTGTAACTTGATTAAGAAGTGTTCAAACTTCAGACTACGTGTAGTGACAAGAAAAATATATATACCATGCACGGGACATCCCGTGCATGCATTGGCTGTTGATCATGCATGATAAAGATTCGTGTTCATGCATGTCAAATGGGTCACATGAACCGGTCACTTTTTTCACACTGTTAACCTTTTTTTCATGTGTTCTCTCTCCTCTCACCAACCCATGCTTTTCCCATTGATTTAATGTTAGAATCCATTTTAGCTTTTGAACTGAAAATTTGATTTACAATTCATTTGCATATTTGTGTTCCTTAAGTTAGGACTTCAAAATAAGACCACTCTTGAATATATTTGTAAAAAAAAATCATAAATACTTAAAAGTGCAGCTGCACTTTTTCGGGCTCCTGAGCGCATGCTCATGGACCGAACGATGCAACAGACTCATTCCATATTTGATAAACTGTCCACCCACTTATTCTATATGTGAAAAGATTCTTCAACTATAGTGCGTTGATTTTTCTTCACATCGTCCGACCAACCCAGCGATGACGTAACGTGCATTAATTCTGGTACAAGAAAATTCAAAAAACTATAACTTTCACACTGCATGTCGGATTGATGATCCGTTTTCACCGTTGAGTTCCTTGTAACGAGCTCTTCAAAACTAGATCCATATGAATATGTTTTGATGATTTTTTTAAAAGCAACTTTGACGCTAGATGAGGCAAGCTTAGTGCTAAACATGAGCAACTTTGATGCTAAAAGAATTGCACCATGTGTATGTGAATTCGCCTAGTAGCCTCCTACTTAGTTGTGTGCAATAGGTAATAGGTGGTTACATAGTCCGTTGCCTATCATACTGTGAAAGTTGCTCACCCTAAAGTAGTAAGTTGTCTAACATGGTTTCTTAGTTGTCTACCTCAAAAACCAAGTTGCATACATCGCTACGAAGCTTCCTACGGGTGATCCGCAATTGCCTAAAATACTATGAAAGTTGTCCATCAGGGGACCTAAGTTGCCAATGCTACTGAGCGCACGGTTGTTGGCTAGTCAGGTCGCGGGAGTTAGATGAGAAGTTGCATATGGGGTTATCAGAAGTTTCATAGAGGGGCGGATCAGACAATTGCCTACAAACCTACACAAATTCTTGATTTTTTGTCGAGTTGCCTACAAAAATCATTGAAATCTTTAGATATAATGATAGAAAACACACATGAGTTGGCTAGTCAGGTCGTGACTAGCTTTTCAAAACTAAACTCCACATGGATATATTTCTTTAATATTTTTAAAAGCAACTTTTATGCTAGATGAGGCAACTTTAGTGCTAAACAGAAGCAACTTCGCTCCATTAAAAATAACTAATTAGCAACAATAAGCATCTAACTAATGATACAAAACAACTTCGAAAAAGTGGTAGATAATATCACAACTTTCCTTCTACAGGAGGCAACTTTAGTGCTAAAGCAGGCAGCTTCACTACTTTCTGTGTCCTAGTTAATTTTGTTCAATTTTCTCCTAACTTCCTCACTAGTACCTCTAAGTTGCCTACTGTTCACGCTAGTATGTCGTTGTTTGTAAATTGCCTATAATACTATGAAGTCATCTACCGGTGATCCTCTTATGTCTACTATTGCTAGTTATGGCAAGCAACATGATGGGGAATCTTGGCCACTTCAGAGTGTTTGTATGCAAGTTAGAAAACAATGATAAATAACTTCATAGTATTGTAGGCAACTATTTTGAAAAGTTAGGCAATTGTTCAGCAATTGTAGGCAACTAATTAGCAATAGCAGGCAACTATACATCATTGGCAGGCAATCTATAGCATGTATAGGCACTTGAACATCAAGTGTAGGAACTGATCATCAACAATAAGCAATTGAGAAGTCATGATACGCAAGTTGGGATAATGTTAGCAAAATTCACAAATACACACAGTGCAGTGAAATTGCTTTGTATGTAGCACTAAAGTTGCTTATATTTTGTGTGTGTTTTCTCATTTTTTACGCAAACCAACCTAATAGTCAGTCCTATTAGGCCGAAAAGAAAGTTGCTTCCCTATAGCACTATAGTTGCCTTCATTGTACCCAAAGTTGCCCTTGAAAAAAAGTTTGACGAAACCTACTTATATAGGATCTAGTTTTGAAGAACTCGTCGTGAGAAACCTGACGTTGAAAAGGAACTGAATTTCGATGCTTGAATCAAAAGTTATGGTTTTACAACTTTTTGAACCCCTAAATAAATGCACGTGGGACATGATTTAGGCTGATTTCATTGATAGCCATGTGCGTACGGGGTTGTGGCCAAACAATTTTCTTTTCTAGTGTAGACAATTAGACACAAGGACATATAATTACTATATACGGTTGTGCGCTCTAGGCAACAAACGAGCGCCACGGCGCTCTCTAGCCACGTCCTATTTTTAAGTAATATATTCAATATTGGTCTTGTTTTGAATATCTCGTCGGAATAAACACATTTGTCCAAATAAAATGTAAATCAAACTTTTGTTTCGCAAGATATCAGGCATCTAATTTGTTTGCATAGAAAGAAATAAGATGACATATTTCTGGGATGGAGTTATAGAGAGAGGTGGGGCATGCATGGACCTGAGATTTTTTTTTTGAAACTATGATGATTTTTATAGCAAATTCGAAAACTATACACCCTGATGTATAAAAATCAAAAGTATCACTCCGTCAGCCTACCGTTGGCCGAAGAGGGACTTTTCGGCCAATTTGGCCGAAGAGGAACTTTTTGGCCAACTATTGGCCAAAGAGTACTTTTCGGCCAACCGTTGGCCAAAAAGTCCTTCTTTGGCCAACAATAGGCCGAAAAGTGGTCTTCGGCCAGCACATGCTCTCCTGTTTTAGAAAATTCATATCAATTAGGATTTTTAATATTTTAATTTGATTCTTTTTGCATTAGAATAGAAATTTTATGAAGTTTCTGTAGATATCAAGTTTGACTAGATTTGAAACATTGAATTTGAATTTTCAAGAATTTGCTCAAATCACTAGATTGCCTATAATTTGAGCTAGGAGTATTTTTTATATGATTCTTTTAATTTGAGCTATTTCTTTTAATTTTAATTGCTTTAAATTGTTTTCTTTAGTTTTTTTGACATATTCTTTTAGTTTCTGTTAAGTTAACAGTAGATATTTTATTTGTAGTATTTTTTGTATTTTATTTCTTTTATCCTTCATTTTCTTTTCCGCCGTTCTTTCCCTCCATTTTCTCCCGCTATTTTCTTTTATGCCATTCTTTGCCGCCATTTTCTCCCGCCATTCTTTGCCGCCATTTGCTCCTGACATTTTCTTTCCCATCATTTTATTTGCCGCCATTCTCTCCTTCCATTTTCTCCCGCCATTCTGTCCCGCCATTTTCTTTCCCGCCATTTTCTTTCCCGCCATTCTCCCCCGCCATTTTGTTTCCCTCCATTCTCTCCCGTCATCTTCTTTCCCGCCATGTTCTTTCTCGCCATTTTCTCTTCTCAACTTATAAAATGAGCCTCACGGTGTCCATGACCGTAGATAACATTGTCTGACACGGTATGTGTCTCCTGCGTCGGTGCTGGTGGTGGAGTGTGCAACACTGTTTGAGAGAAGTCATAAGTGTTTGCAGCTTCGTCATCATCATCGGAGAGTGTTTCACATTTATGACTTCTCTTAGAGAGTGTTTCACACTTCACATGAAGGCATCATCGTCATCCTCCGCCGATGCAGCACTCTTGCCCTTTGATGATGCGGCACTATTGCCCTTTGACGATGCGGTACTCTTGCCCTTGGTGCTCAGCATGAAAATATCATCTTCATCCTCGCTGTCTTGGGTCAATAAATAAGTATGTTCTGCTGCAGCCTTTAGGAATGCTTCACCCTTATGTTGTTGCTTATTCCATCTTCCATGCAACCTGAGAAGTTCTTTTCGTATCTCCTCAAAGGTCCTTGCAGGCTACCCGCACCTACTTAATGTGTGAGCCAACTCATTCAGTAAGGTGTCACTACTGAGGAGTTCGTCCCATGGAACTATCCTATTGTCTATCGTGAAATTGGTGTCTAAACTCAAAAGACATTTGAACATACTAGGGTGAAAACAACTATGATCAAAAGGATAACCGGACATGTTGACGAGACTACACTAGCCTCCTTAGTGTGGCGGAAGAGAATGGCGGGAAAGAAAATGGCGAGAGAAAATGGCAGCAGAGAAAATGACGGGAAAGAAAATGGAGGGAAAAAGATTGCGGGAAAGTATAGTTTTTTCATGTATAAAACGGCAATGGTTGTACAGGATTTATAAGGCACTTTTAAATATAAACTCCTATCAAGCTCAAAGTTTTCTAGTAGGATAAAAGAAATAAAATACAAAAAATACTACAAATAAAATAGCTACTGATAAATTAACAGAAACTAAAAGAATATGTCAAAAAAGCTAAAGAAAACAATTTAGAGTAATTAAAATTAAAAGAAATAGCACAGAACCTATAAAACACTAAAACGGAATTGTTTTCATAAAAATCTAATTTTAAATAATCCTAAAATTTGCCAATTAATTACTACTGATAAACAAAGTCACAAAGAACCACTAGCAAAAAAGAATCATCTAAAAAATACCCCTAGCTCAAATTATAGGCAATCTAGTGATTTGAGAAAATTCATGAAAATTCAAATTCAAATTCTCAAATCTAGTCAAAATTGATATTTACAGAAACTTCATAAAATTTATAATCTAATGCAAAAAGAATCAAATTAAAATACTAAAAATCCTAATTGATATGAATTTCTTAAAACAGAAGAGCAGGTGTTGACCGAAGACCACTTTTTGGCCAACGGTTGGCCGAAAAGTTCTCTTTGGCCAATGGTTCCCTCTTCGGCCAACGGTAGACCGAAAAGTCCCTCTTCAGCCAACAGGAGGCCAACAGGGCGATACTTTTGATTTTTATGCATTAAGGTGTATAGTTTCGAATTTGCTATAAAAATTATCATAGTTTCAAAAAAAAAATCCTGGACCTGACACTACAAATGGTTCTGACACACAACCTGACCACGGCGCAGAACATGCACGGGATAACTCGTGCATGGCAGATGATCCGCTCTCGTGTTGTCAAACTGACTAACCTGGATGGAGCAAGCAAGCTTAACGAATACGAACAGTATAAAAAAATGTGTGAGAGGAAATACGAACAGTACAATAACTAGCCAGCGTGCTAGGACTATGCCGTGGTCCTAGCCGGTGGTGGGACCACCACCTCGACGGCTTCCGGCCGACGATCCTGCTGGCCATGCCGATCAGCATGCCTATGGATATCCAGCTCTGTGCCGGCCCACACCTCCATGTCCTCGTCGGTGTCGGTGGTCGCCGGGCTGTGGTGGTGGTGGTGGTGGTGGTGCGCCACGCAGCCGTCCTTGAGGCACCGCACCAGGGCACAGATGAGCAGCCTCACCGCGACGACGGCTGCGACGACGATGAGCACAGCGAGGAAGTAGTCCAGCGCCGTCCGGTGGATGTGCTGGCACTCGGCGACGCCCATGCACACCATTGTCAGGCGCAGTTCATGCAGTCATGCATAGCAGCTCGCTGCGATCGAGCTGGCTATATAAGATAAGATAAGTTGAGAGAGAGAAGGGATTCCTTGCTTGGCTTGGGGCAGCGGAGAGGATGGAGATGGTTGTGCCGAGCTGTGCCTTCCTTTGGGCTTCTTTTTTATTTTTGGAAGATCCTTGGAGCTTTTGGAATGTGGTTGCATATCCGGACGGTGACTGATCAATGGCTTTTTCTTCAAAGTGCTCGTGGAGTGGGCTCAGGTGCAGCTTGAGCTGCAAGGGACTGCGACATTGGCGATGCAGCTCCAGAGCTGAGCAATGTAACAAGTACAGTGTCTGAAAGTTGATCTAATCCAACCAAGATTTGCCGGTTTATATATACGATAAAGCGGTTGCAATTGTAAGAGCGCGAGAAAACTAGCCTGTTCATAGGAAGCGAAATCACTGGAAGGTTTTCTCTGGCATCTAACATTCATCTATACAGACGCTTAAACTCTGGCAAAGTATCGAAAACCACCTAGTGAAGGCAATACCACCACCACCCTATCCATACCATTCCTTGGGCGCTTGTTGAAAATGACACTTCCACAAATTGCTAATCCAGAGTTATGTGAAAACCTTGATCATCATATTTGTACCAAAGAAAGCACCGGTGAAGCTTGACGAATCCCGCAGCACCAAACTTATGCGCCCGAAGCAACAGATGAGCCTCTGAGCAAGAGGCAGGCGTTAATCTCATTCCATCATTTGTAGTAAACTTCAATTGGGCGGTCAAAACCAGCGACGGATCCGACCAATCTGTTGGTAATCACCTCTGCTGACCTGAATCCTACCTGCAAGCACAACTGCATGGTTTACAACGATTCTGCTGCAGGGAACTGGAAAAGAACATAGCATTAGTTGCCGATATAGAATGCACCTTATCAAGAAGTACCTCCCGGAATTTCTCAGGGTATATACAGATATATTTGAAGTTTTCTTTGGCAAACTGAAATCCACCAGAAAAAAGGACAGGATGATGTGAGTTAACTTCACCCCATGAAAGATTGAGAAGAAATAATTGTTTCATCGATGGATCAGGATTTTTGTTACTAAGAAAGATTGTGTGATCAGGGGAAACAAAAGCAGGTTGGGTGAGAGTAGACACCAACGAAAATGATGAAAGACTTTTTCAGAAAGAAAAAACACGTAAATGATGAAAGACCAGGAAGCAATTCAAACCAAGGAGTACATCTAGCTTTGAAACGAGCAAGGGACCAAAAGAACAGCTCAATGCAACATACTCATGGCTATCCTTCAGGCCTTCACAAACAGAGTTAGAGCTCTAAAGTTGAAACTACCATCTCAAGCTAAAAACAAATCATGTAGCATCAGTCATCAGTCTGACAATCAGAAATTACCTCTGACACTAATCTGTTTTTCCTATACGAGGTCCAAGGTTGAGGCTCCATGATAAAAATCCCTCCCTGCAAAACAAGAGAAGCAAGCGGAAAGAAGACAAGGTATTGTTAGTTTTTCCTCTTACCACAGAGATCCAATTTAGGGACAGCAAAAGATAAATAGATACCGGTCTTAGAAGACTCCATATCTTCACAAACAAAGTGATTATGCCATCATCACCCCAGTTCAGGTGGATCCATTTTGTCACGCTCAAACTGCAAGAGAACAAAAGCACAACCAATCAAGATGACATTCAATTTGGATAGTGACTAATACAAATAAACCAAAAAATCTCTGACATGTCTCGCTTGTAAATTTGCAACTTACCACATGATGGTGTCATACTGTTCTGCATATTTGTGTTTGCTCTGTACAAAATTTTCAGACCGAAAAGAGACAATTTCAAAAAGATCAGGTTGTTCGTCCTTAGAAATATTTCCATTTGGCATTTCAGATACCACTTCTTCTGGACAGCTCTGAGCTGTGGAGTCTGACGAGTTATGGACCTTGGCACTTTCTGGAGCCACATTGCCTGTTCGAGATATCCTTCTTAAATTCCAGTTAGCAAGGTCAATCAAACCTACAAGGTTAATATCAGAATCAGTTTCATTTGACAAACCCAACACAGCTAACCATACTACATTGCGCAAGCCAAGAACACACAAACATTACGTAACTACAAGGCACTATTCAATTATGGTTGATGATATTTATTGGTAATCTGTCAAATACTATTACTTAATTACGAACCATGCATCTAACATCAGAAAATTACAGAAAAACAAGTTTGACTGTCATAAATGCACATTCTGCTAAAGAACAAATTAACATTATAAATGTCATACAGAGTTTCATAATTTCAAGATAGGTTCCGTTATCAATAGAGAAACATCGAATTTGTGAACAGGACGGTGTGGGCATCAGCAAGGATGTTATGCCATTAAAAAAAATGTCCCACCAAATTCTACTTCTTTAGACTTGCAACCACAACATGCCTCACAAGCATTGTGTCAATACAATAATTACGAACTACTAGCAACACTGAGATGGTTTGGGCATATTCAGCGCAGGCCTCCAGAAGCTCCGGTGCATAGTGGACGGCTAAAGCGTGCGGAGAATGTCAAGAGAGGGCGGGGTAGACCGAATTTGACATGGGAGGAGTCCGTTAAGAGAGACCTGAAGGATTGGAGTATCACCAAAGAGCTAGCTATGGACAGGGGTGCGTGGAAGCTTGCTATCCATGTGCCAGAGCCATGAGTTGGTTGCGAGATCTTATGGGTTTCACCTCTAGCCTACCCCAACTTGTTTGGGACTAAAGGCTTTGTTGTTGTTGTTGTTGTTGTTGTTGTTGTTGTACTAGCAACACTGAGCTGGCATATGCAATAACCGGTCAAACAGGACTAGATTTTCTTACTGGCATTTAATGTTGTTCAGAAATGAGTATTAATGCTCTCAGCGCGCAACATTATATATATAAACACAAAATGTACATAAAGGCTGCTGAGAGACAAGCATCAATCAGATATTCAGATTGTTTTTCGAAAGATTCCAACTACCAGGTACTTCATGCACTAAAAACAAACAGTATGAAATCTGTATTACAAATATACAATATTACTTCATTAAATATTACAATAACAGTTTAAACCTTTATCGATGTCAACTCCAAGGATGCTTCGACATTCAAACTTCGTCGCTGCACAAGGTAAAGAAAATTAGAGATGAGAAACTGTGTTTGACAGGAAACTTATTTAGAACATTCTACAATATCTCTCTCTTGCAATTGTGACATCTGCCCCAAAAAAATTGTATATGTCACCTGTGATGTATTGATTTCTAGCAAATGAGTGTCAGAAGAGTCACTAAGTCATCAATGCACAGAATAATGAAGCAAAAGACCAGCTACAGCTAATTGGCATTCAGTTCTTATACGGTCAAGAGTTGTCAAATGAAAACTATGCTATTGCAGACCATTATAATAATAAGTTAACAAAGGTAGCTGACATGTTTATGTAGGGCAGTCTCAACTGTATTACAAGTGGCAACCTACAATAGATGGCACATACTCGATTAAAATTATCCTAACGTAACCATATGAATAAATCAAAGAATATTTACAATAATTAGCTAAATAATGCTTATGTTAATATGGATAAGACTTTCATATTCAACAATAGAAACTAAAACAATGTAACTGCACAGTAACAGCAGTCTGCTAATTCAAGAACAGAAGATTACATTGAAGTTGAAGACATGAGAATAAGACCGGAAGATCATTAACCAAACAAAACAGAACAAATTTTTTATCCCCAGAACATTACCTATACCGATTGTGACCAAACCTTGGTTGCATCCAATATCGAGACAATCCTTGCCTGCAAACCACTCCTTCTTGAATATCTCAAGGCGGGGATCTTCACCAACGTTACGATCAATCTGTTGAACATCAAAAGATTGAAGTTATCAGCTAAGATTGATTGATCCAGCCATCGAGTGTCCTTTTATCGTATGAAGTGAACTATCATGTGCAGCATAGAACAATTAAATGTCCAATCTAATGAATAGACCCTCTATCCATCTATTTGCCTCCTTTGTACAGGTGAATTTAGCATAAGCAGATCTGTGAAAACAAGTACGTGCAATTAGGCTCCATGCTTGCTTACTCCTTCTATGCCAATAGCCATTACAGTAACACCTTGGGGCATTTATTAATCAGAAATTATATTACATGTCCAATATGGGGTCAAAGGCTCAAAGCAGTGGTGATTACTGTGCCCCTGAAATTCGGCAGCCATGTCACACACAGTACCACAATGGTTGGATTGTCTAAACCAATGAAATGATGAGCTAATGGTATGGCGTAAAAGCGGCAATTTAACACCAAAATACAGATAACGTCTATGCTGGCCTACCACAAACTAGAATCAAACAAAACAAGTATATTCATCTCACTCCAGTTTCCATTCAATACAAAAAAAAAGGAACCACGGGCCCTCGTTGCAAAACTCAAGTTCTGCCAGCTCTGAGACACAAATCAACGCAGAAACCTATTAGCGCATTTCATCAAATAGTTAGGGCGCGTCCTAAGCAAAAGCTCCACCGCTTTCAGCTAAGAATCCTAGTCCGTATAAACCATCCCAGTCCCAGGAACATAGCAATCTCCAGCAAATCATTTCACCAAATAACTACACGGCATGCACAACACAATGACGATTCACCCTTTGTTAGAGAGAGGCCACAGAGTGGAGGGGAGAAGCACGGTTCAACTCACTCGGTAGCCGTAGTAGTTCCTGTAGTTTCCGTAGATGAAGGCACCTCCCTTGTTCTTCCGCTTCTTCCCTCTACCTCCGCCCCCACCACCTGCACCACCGCCGCCGCCGCCACCACCACCACCGCCGTTTCCTCCTCTTCCCTGTGCGTCGCTCTGTTTTCTCTCCGCCTCTCCTTTGGGCCCCTTGGCAGCGGAAGGTGGCTGCGCGACGCCCTCCGGCGCAGCCGTGGTGGCCATCCCCTGAGGAGGGGTGGCTCTCTTCGCCGCCGCCTTGTCTCGCTTCGCGCGGACGGTAGTGGGGAACAGCGCGCGGACGGCGAGGCGGAGGAAGAAACCCTTCGAGGCGAGAGGCTTTGCGGCGCCGACTTGAGCAGCGAAACAGAACAGGCCAGCGCACCTGAAAGAAAAAGAAAAGGGAGGAAGGACACGGCGAACAGACCTAGCCAGATGGGCCGGCCCGGCACGGCCCATCCAGGCACACCTAATATACGGGCCAGCACTCATGCCATACTCCCTCAAAAAAAGGTACGGCACAACAAGTAAACGGTCCGGCCCACCGACATGTTTAGCTAGCCTTTTTGGGCTGTTTTGGGAGCTAATTTAAAACAAAACAGACGCTAGCCAACTCGCTCCCAGAATGCTCCCCCGATTGCAAGCTTCGTCGGCCGTCGGATCTGCCCCTCTGGCTCGCTGCACCGTTGGATCTTCACTTGCAGTTAAATCATTTTTCACCTCCCAGTCATTTTCCTTGCCCAATGACGAGTGGGCTCGTCTCAAGCTTGCATTGGTTGTCTCAGCAGCGGGTCATCTTCGGGCGGGTGAACCTTCCCTCGCGCGTCGGGCGTCCCGTGACAGGGGCGAGGAGCCCATTGGACATAATTGCACCAAACCCTAGCCCACCGCCCACAGCCACCCGCTCCTTCTCACAGCCGCCGCACCATTCCTCCCTTCCTCCCCCTCCTCCTTCCCGAATCCCCACCACGGCGCCGACCTGCAGGCAAAGGGCGACAGCGGCAGCGCTCAATTAGATCTGTAGGAGAGAGAAGATGAGAGGGAGAGAGAGGAGGGAGAAAGAGAGGAAGAGGAGAGGAGGCACGGCGTCAGATGGGAGAGTGGCCAACCCAGCTCACGCCGGCTGGGGCCGCACCCCTTCCCGAAGGGCGGCGATGATGGGGGGATCCGCCGGCGCCATCCAGGCTCCCGACCGACGGACTCGCTGGGTCGCCGCCCCTCCCGTGCGGCGGGAACATCCATGGCGGCGCGGGCTGGGGACCAAACGGCGGGGCCCGTGATGCGTTTCGGTCGAGGGATTGGTCGGGCCGACGCGGGATCTTAGCCGCCGTCGATGGATTTCTCGCAGCTTGGCTACCTGTTGCTTTGGATCCGGTACGATCCCCATCTCTCTCTCTCCGAGAAAAAACTCTTTATTTGAATGACCAAGAATCTGTGGTGTGCTCCTAAACTGCAAGGAACACTCCACTACGAAACTCACTTAAGCAGGCTGATAGATGATACCTTGTCTTGAGCCTATTTTCTCAAAATAATGAGAGGCTGAATGATTCAGACACAGGCTGAACCATCTTTCTCACCTCATCATTTTGTTACATTTGATTACAACCCAAACCCTATGCTGAATCAGGCGAGCTCTTGTTGCCGGATCACTGGCCAATCGTCGGGTTGGCGGCCACGTCAGTTCCGCACCGCTGCCAGCGACCGCCGTTCTGTTGCCTTGGATTCGGGTGTGGCGTTGGCTGGGAACCGTATGGTGTTTGTCTGACGTGTCGTCCGCATCATGGGGGTTTGGTCGGTTGACTCCAGGTATGAGCAGCTCCTGAGCTTGATGGTTGGATGTGTGCACACATGTAACGGGGTATCATGGTCATGTTGCTTGGTGTGCAGAGGCAACCTCATTTTTGGACCAAAAAGAGGGGCGATGACGATGATGACTGGCTGAAACAATCATGTCTTGAGCATCAAGACAACCTTGGCTTGTGGGACTAAACAGAGCTGAAAGAGTCGGTGTCACCGTTGGAGTTGCCCTTAGAGCCTACCCTTACCTCTGTTGTAGCCTGCTCAATTTTATTGCCGATGTTGGATGATCTGTGCCTTGGACGGTCATTCTGATGAGTGATACTCTGGGACCAGGTCTATTTCAACACACACGAACCCATTGACCTCCCATGTTCCTGGGGAGCGTTGCATGTCAGAAAAGTTAGGGTTTGTGTCACACAAAGTTCAGCATTGACACTTAGAAAGTAAGTGAAAAGAGATATGCCATTTTTTGAGGCTATCTACAATCCCGTTTAAAGGCAACTGCTAAACACTGAAGGGCAATGGAACTCAATTTGTCAGTATCGCAATTTGATAAATTGTATTAGTGGTATTTCTTGGATTTATATAAGAAAAACAAAAATAGCTACCTTTGTGTGAATTGCAGTGCTAATGATCAGTTCTTTGTATCAGACATGAATGGACAGATTCAAGATTTCCTTTCACCTAGGCTTGGTTAGTTGGCCACTTCAATTCCCACTTTCTGTCATGTAATCTTGATGTCGATACTTCGACATTACATACAGAATATGATGCATTATGTAGAAGTTACTAATGGTCAAAAAAATTCTGGATACGACACCTGCTTACTCCTATTCACATTATGTAGAAGTTGCATAAGGCAGAACAAGAATAAGAACATTTGTCATTTTTTCATGTGCAGGTTCAGCAACGGGCAATGCTCAAGACAGAGTTGGGCGCACATCATATATATACATATGTTGTCGTGTCTTAATAAATGGAGATGAGCAGAAGTAGAGATGAGATATCTATCCGACTGTCATCCTTCCAAGACTTGGCTTTGTCATCTCTGTCAGCGCCCGCCTCCGCTTCCTTTGTTGGTTGTCGTTTCTTTGTACACTGCTGTAGTTTAGAGATCATAATATATTTTCCATGGATACAATTGAATACGACACCCAATTTGCTATATAATTGTCCAGCTCTCTCTCATAGCGATTCATACAAAATATCATGCATAGTGGTCCCAGCTTAAGTAGAATATAACCATTGGATTGTTCAAACTTTGCTCGTGTTTCGCAGGGCACCATAACTCTAATCTGACATGAGCAGTGCAACCACGACAGTGAGCAGTGGAACCGCAAGATAAAGATAGATACAAGTAGAATATAACTGGTCATATTTCTAAAATGATCACACTACTTATGGTGCCGGAAGAGAAGGCATCAGTGATAGTGGGCTTGGTGATGAGGGCATCAATACGAAGAGATTAATTCACAACTTTGTTCTTGATAGGTTGTACTGAAGGAAATATGCCCTAGAGGCAATAATAAAGTTATTATTTATTTCCTTGTATCATGATAAATGTTTATTATTCATGCTAGAATTGTATTAACCGGAAACACAATACATGTGTGAATACATAGACAAACAGAGTGTCACTAGTATGCCTCTACTTGACTAGCTCGTTGATCAAAGATGGTTATGTTTCGTAACCATAGACATGAGTTGTTATTTGGTTAACGAGATCACATCATTAGGAGAATGATGTGATTGACTTGACCCATTCCATTAGCTTAGCACTTGATCGTTTAGTTTGTTGCTATTGCTTTCTTCATAACTTATATATGTTCCTATGACTATGAGATTATGCAACTCCCGTTTACCGGAGGAACACTTTGTGTGCTACCAAACGTCACAACGTAACTGGGTGATTATAAAGGTGCTCTACAGGTGTCTCCGAAGGTATTTGTTGGGTTGGCGTATTTCGAGATTAGGATTTGTCACTCCGATTGTCGGAGAGGTATCTCTGGGCCCTCTCGGTAATGCACATCACTCAAGCCTTGCAAGCATTGCAACTAATAAGTTAGTTGCGGGATGATGTATTACGGAACGAGTAAAGAGATTTGCCGGTAACAAGATTGAACTAGGTATTGAGATACCGACGATCGAATCTCGGGCAAGTAACATACCGATGACAAAAGGAACAACATATATTGTTATGCGGTCTGACCGATAAAGATCTTCGTAGAATATGTAGGAGCCAATATGAGCATCCAGGTTCCGCTATTGGTTATTGACCGGAGACGTGTCTCGGTCATGTCTACATAGTTCTCGAACCCGTAGGGTCCGCACGCTTAAAGTTCGGTGACGATCATAATTAGGGTTTTTGTGTTTTGATGTACCGAAGGTTGTTCGGTGTCCCGGATATGATCACGGACATGACGAGGAGTCTCGAAGTGGTCGAGACATAAAGATTGATATATTGGAAGCCTATATTTGGATATCGGAAATGTTCCGGGTGAAATCGAGATTTTACCGGAGTACTAGGGGGTTACCGGAACCCCCCGGGGGTTATTGGGCCTACATGGGCCCTAAGGGAGAAGAGGAGGGCCGGCCAGGGCAGGCCGCGCTCCCCCTCCCCCCTAGTCCGAATAGGACAAGGAAGGGGGGGGGCGGCGCCCCCTTTCCTCTTTCTCCCTTCCCTCTTCCTTTTCCAACAAGGCAAGAGGGGGGAGTCCTACTCCCGGTGGGAGTAGGACTCCTCCAGGCGCACCCCTTGGGCCGGCCGCACCTCCCCTTCTCCCTCCTTTATATACGGGGGCAAGGGGGCACCCCATGACACACAAGTTGATCTTCGTGATCGTTCCTTAGCCGTGTGCGGTGCCCCCTTCCACCATATTCCACCTCAGTCATATCATAGCGGTGCTTAGGCGAAGCCCTACGTCGGTAGAACATCATCACCGTCATCACGCCGTCGTGCTGACGAAACTCTCCCTCAACACTTTGCTGGATCGGAGCTCGAGGGACGTCACCAAGTTGAACGTGTGCAGAACTCGGAGGTGTCGTACGTTCGGTACTTGGATCGGTCGGATCGAGAAGACGTACGACTACTTCCTCTACGTTGTGTCAACGCTTCCGTTGCCGGTCTACGAGGGTACGTAGACAACACTCTCCCCTCTCGTTGCTATGCATCACCATGATCTTGCGTGTGCATAGGAATATTTTTGAATTTACTACGTTCCCCAACAGTGGCATCCGAGCCTAGGTTTTATGCGTTGATGTTATGCACGAGTAGAACACAAGTGAGTTGTCGGCGATATAAGTCATACTGCTTACCAGCATGTCATACTTTGGTTCGGCGGTATTGTTGGATGAAGCGGCCCGGACCGACATTACGCCTACGCTTATGCGAGACTGGTTCTACCGACGTGCTTTGCACACAGGTGGCTGGCGGGTGTCAGTTTCTCCAACTTTAGTTGAAACAAGTGTGGCTACGCCCGGTCCTTGCGAAGGTTAAAACAGCACCAACTTGACAAACTATCGTTGAGGTTTTGATGCGTAGGTAAGAACGGTTCTTGCTAAGCCCGTAGCAGCCACGTAAAACTTGCAACAACAAAGTAGAGGACGTCTAACTTGTTTTTGCAGGGCATTTTGTGATGTGATATGGTCAAGACATGATGCTAAATTTTATTGTATGAGATGATCATGTTTTGTAACCGAGTTATCGGCAACTAGCAGGAGCCATATGGTTGTCGCTTTATTGTATGCAATACAATCGCGCTGTAATGCTTTACTTTATCACTAAGCGGTAGCGATAGTCGTGGAAGCATAAGATTGGCGAGACGACAACGATGCTACGATGGAGATCAAGGTGTCGCGCCGGTGACGATGGTGATCATGACGGTACTTCGGAGATGGAGATCACAAGTACAAGATGATGATGGCCATATCATATCACTTATATTGATTGCATGTGATGTTTATCTTTTATGCATCTTATCTTGCTTTGATTGACGGTAGCATTATAAGATGATCCCTCGCTAAATTATCAAAGTATAAGTGTTCTCCTTGAGTATGCACCATTGTGAAAGTTCTTCGTGTTGAGACACCACGTGATGATCGGGTGTGATAGGCTCTACGTTCAAATACAACGGGTGCAAAACAGTTGCACACGCGGAATACTCGGGTTAAACTTGACGAGCCTAGCATATAAAAGATATGGCCTCAGAACACGGAGACCGAAAGGTCGAGCGTGAATCATATAGTAGATATGATCAATATATTGATGTTCACCATTTATACTACTCCATCTCACGTGATGATCGGACATGGTTTAGTTGATTTGGATCACGTGATCACTTAGAGGATTAGAGGGATATCTTTCTAAGTAGGAGTTCTTAAGTAATATGATTAATTGAACTTAAATTTATCATGAACTTAGTACCTGATAGTATCGTGCTTGTCTATGTTTGATTGTAGATAGATGGCTCGTGCTATTGTTCCGTTGAATTTTAATGCGTTCCTTGGGAAAGCAAAGTTGAAAGATGATGGTAGCAATTACACGGACTGGGTCCGTAACTTGAGGATTATCCTCATTGCTGCACAGAAGAATTACGTTCTGGAAGCACTGCTAAGTGCCAGGCCTACTGCAGGAGCAACACCAGATGTTATGAACGTCTGGCAGACAGATGTTATGAACGTCTGGCAGAGAAAAGCTGATGACTACTCGATAGTTCAGTGTGCCATGCTTCACGGCTTAGAACCGGGTCTTCAACGAAGTTTTGAACGTCATGGAGCATATGAGATGTTCCAGGAGTTGAAGTTAATATTTCAAGCAAATGCCCGGATTGAGAGATATGAAGTCTCCAATAAATTCTATAGCTGCAAGATGGAGGAGAATAGTTTTGTCAGTGAACATATACTCAAAATGTCTGGGTATCATAATCACTTGACTCAACTGGGGGTTAATCTTCCTGTTGATAGTGTCATTGACAGAGTTCTTCAATCACTGCCACCAAGCTACAAAAGCTTCGTGATGAACTATAATATGCAAGGGATGAATAAGACTATTCCTGAGCTCTTCGCGATGCTAAAAGCCGCGGAGGTAGAAATCAAGAAGGTGAAGGAAATATGCCCTAGAGGCAATAATAAAGTTATTATTTATTTCCTTATATCATGATAAATGTTTATTATTCATGCTAGAATTGTATTAACCAGAAACATAATACTTGTGTGAATACATAGACAAACAAAGTGTCACTAGTATGCCTCTACTTGACTAGCTCGTTAATCAAAGATGGTTATGTTTCCTAACCATGAACAAAGAGTTGTTATTTGATTAACGGGATCACATCATTAGGTGAATGATCTAATTGACATGACCCATTCCATTAGCTTAGCACCCGATCGTTTAGTATGTTGCTATTGCTTTCTTCATGACTTATACATGTTCCTATGACTATGAGATTATGCAACTCCCGTTTACCGGAGGAACACTTTGTGTGCTACCAAACGTCACAACGTAACTAGGTGATTATAAAGGTGCTCTACAGGTGTCTCCGAAGGTACTTGTCGGGTTGGCGTATTTCAAGATTAGGATTTGTCACTCCGAATGTCGGAGAGGTATCTCTGGGCCCTCTCGGTAATGCACATCACTTAAGCCTTGCAAGCATTGCAACTAATGAGTTAGTTGTGGGATGATGTATTACGGAATGAGTAAAGAGACTTGCCGGTAACAAGATTGAACTAGGTATAGGATACCGACGATCGAATCTCGGGCAAGTAACATACCGATGACAAAGGGAACAACGTATGTTGTTATGCGGTCTGACCGATAAAGATCTTCGTAGAATATGTAGGAGCCAATATGGGCATCCAGGTTCCGCTATTGGTTATTGACCGGAGACGTGTCTCGGTCATGTCTACATTGTTCTCGAACCGTAGGGTCCGCACGCTTAAGGTTTCGATGACAGTTATATTATGAGTTTATGAGTTTTGATGTACCGAAGGAGTTCAGAGTCCTGGATGGGATCGGGGACATGACGAGGAGTCTCGAAATGGTCGAGACGTAAAGATCGATATATTGGACGACTATATTCGGACATCAGAAAGGTTCCGAGTGATTCGGGTATTTTTTGGAGTACCGGGTAGTTACGGGAGAAGCAATGGGCCTTGATGGGCCTTAGTGGGAAGAGGAGAAAGGGCCAAGGGGCTGCTGCGCCCCCCCTCCCCTCTGGTCCGAATTGGACTAGGGAAAAGGGGGCCGGCCACCTTTCCTTCTCCTCCACTTCCTTCTCCCTTCCTCCCCTCTTGGTGGACTCCTACTAGGACTTGGAGTCCTAGTAGGACTCCACATCCTGGCCGCACCAATTGCCTTGGCCGGCCTCCTCCTCCTTCATCCTTTATATACTGAGGCAAGGGGAACCCCATGGACACAAGTTGATCTTCGTGATCGTTCCTTAGCCGTGTGCGGTGCCCCCCTCCACCATATTCCACCTCGATCATATTGTAGCGGTGCTTAGGCGAAGCCCTGCGACGGTAGAACATCAAGACCGTCACCACGCCGTTGTGCTGACGGAACTCCTCCCTGACGCTTTGCTGGATCGGAGCCCGGGGATCGTCATCGAGCTGAACGTGTGCCAAGAACTCGGAGGTGCCGGAGTAACGGTGCTTGGATCGGTCGGATCGTGAAGACGTACGACTACATCAACCGCGTTGTCACAATGCTTCCGCTGTCGGTCTACAAGGGTACGTAGATCACACTCTCCCCTCTCGTTGCTATGCATCACCATGATCTTGTGTGTGCGTAGGAATTTTTTTGAAATTACTACGTTCCCCAACAGAAGGAGCATCAAGTGTTGATGGTCAATAAGACCACCAGTTTCAATAAAAAGGGCAAAGGGAAGAAGAAAGGGAACTTCAAGAAGAACAGCAAACAAGTTGCTGCTCAGGAGAAGAAACCCAAGTCTGGACCTAAGCCTGAGACTGAGTGCTTCTACTGCAAGCATACTGGTCACTGGAAGCGGAACTGCCCCAAGTATTTGGCGGATAAGAAGGATGGCAAAGTGAACAAAGGTATATGTGATATACATGTTATTGAGGTGTACCTTACTAATGCTCGCAGTAGCACCTGGGTATTTGATACTGGTTCTGTTGCTAACATGTGCAACTCGAAACAGGGGCTACGGATTAAGCGAAGATTGGCTAAGGACGAGGTGACGATGCGCATGGGAAATGGTTCCAAAGTCGATGTGATCGTGGTCGGCATGCTACCTCTACATCTACCTTCGGGATTAGTATTAGACCTAAATAATTGTTATTTGGTGCCAGCGTTGAGCATGAACATTATATCTGGATCTTGTTTGATGTGAGACGGTTATTCATTTAAATCAGAGAATAATGGTTGTTCTATTTATATGAATAATATCTTTTATGGTCATGCACCCTTGAAGAGTGGTCTATTTTTGATGAATCTCGATAGTAGTGATACACATATTCATAATGTTGAAATCAAAAGATGCAGAATTGATAATGATAGTGCAACTTATTTGTGGCACTGCCGTTTAGGTCATATCGGTGTAAAGCGCATGAAGAAACTCCATATTGATGGACTTTTGGAACCACTTGATTATGAATCACTTGGTACTTGCGAACCGTGCCTCATGGGTAAGATGACTAAAACACCGTTCTCCGGTACTATGGAGAGAGCAACGGATTTGTTGGAAATCATACATACAGATGTATGTGGTCCAATGAATGTTGAGGCTCGTGGCGGATATCATTATTTTCTCACCTTCACAGATGATTTAAGCAGATATGGGTATATCTACTTAATGAAACATAAGTCTGAAACATTTGAAAAGTTCAAAGAATTTTAGAGTGAAGTTGAAAATCATCGTAACAGAAAATAAAGTTTCTACGATCTGATCGTGGAGGAGAATATTTGAGTTACGAGTTTGGTCTACATTTGAAACAATGCGGAATAGTTTCGCAACTCACGCCACCCGGAACACCACAGCGTAATGGTGTGTCCGAACGTCGTAATCGTACTTTATTAGATATGGTGCGATCTATGATGTCTCTTACTGATTTACCGCTATCGTTTTGGGGTTATGCTTTAGAGACAGCTGCATTCACGTTAAATAGGACACCATCGAAATCCGTTGAGACGACGCCTTATGAACTGTGGTTTGGCAAGAAACCAAAGTTGTCGTTTCTGAAAGTTTGGGGCTGCGATGGTTATGTGAAAAAGCTTCAACCTGATAAGCTCGATCCCAAATCGGAGAAATGTGTCTTCATAGGATACCCAAAGGAGATTGTTGGGTACACCTTCTATCACAGATCCGAAGGAAAAACTTTTGTTGCTAAATTCGGAGTTTTTCTAGAGAAGGAGTTTCTCTCGGAAGAAGTGAGTGGGAGAAAAGTAGAACTTGATGAGGTAACTGTACCTGCTCCCTTATTGGAAAGTAGTACATCACAGAAACCGGTTTCTGTGACACCTACACCAATTAGTGAGGAAGCTAATGATAATGATCATGAAACTTCAGATCAAGTTACTACCGAATCTCGTAGATCAACCAGAGTAAGATCCGCACCAGAGTGGTACGGTAATCCTATTCTGGAAGTCATGCTACTAGATCATGATGAACCTATGAACTATGAAGAAGCGATGGTGAGCCCAGATTCCACAAAATGGCTAGAAGCCATGAAATCTGAGATGGGATCCATGTATGAGAACAAAGTGTGGACTTTGGTTGACTTGCCTGTTGATCGGCAAGCAATTGAGAATAAATGGATCTTCAAGAAGAAGACTGACGCTGACAGTAATGTTACTGTCTACAAAGCTCGACTTGTTGCGAAAGGTTTTCGACAAGTTCAAGGGATTGACTACGATGAGACCTTCTCACCCGTAGCGATGCTTAAGTATGTCCGAATCATGTTAGCAATTGCCGCATTTTATGATTATGAAATTTGGCAAATGGATGTCAAAACTGCATTCCTGAATGGATTTCTGGAAGAAGAGTTGTATATGATGCAACCAGAAGGTTTTGTCGATCCAAAGGGAGCTAACAAAGTGTGCAAGCTCCAGCGATCCATTTATGGACTGGTGCAAGCCTCTCGGAGTTGGAATAAACGCTTTGATAGTGTGATCAAAGCATTTGGTTTTATACAGACTTTTGGAGAAGCCTGTATTTACAAGAAAGTGAGTGGGAGCACTGTAGCATTTCTGATATTATATGTGGATGACATATTATTGATTGGAAATAATATAGAATTTCTGGATAGCATAAAGGGATACTTGAATAAGAGTTTTTCAATGAAAGACCTCGGTGAAGCTGCTTACATATTGGGCATTAAGATCTATAGAGATAGATCAAGACGCTTAATTGGACTTTCACAAAGCACATACCTTGACAAAGTTTTGAAGAAGTTCAAAATGGATCAAGCAAAGAAAGGGTTCTTGCCTGTGTTACAAGGTGTGAAGTTGAGTAAGACTCAATGTCCGACCACTGCAGAAGATAGAGAGAAAATGAAAGATGTTCCCTATGCTTCAACCACAGGCTCTATCATGTATGCAATGCTGTGTACCAGACCTGATGTACCAAAGTAATCCAGGAGTGGATCACTGGACAACGGTCAAGAACATCCTGAAGTACCTGAAAAGAACTAAGGATATGTTTCTCGTATATGGAGGTGACAAAGAGCTCATCGTAAATGGTTACGTTGATGCAAGCTTTGACACTGATCCGGACGATTCTAAATCGCAAACCGGATACGTGTTTACATTAAACGGTGGAGCTGCCAGTTGGTGCAGTTCTAAACAAAGCGTCGTGGCGGGATCTACATGTGAAGCGGAGTACATAGCTGCTTCGAAAGCAGCAAATGAAGGAGTCTGGATGAAGGAGTTCATATCCGATCTAGGTGTCATACCTAGTGCATCGGGTCCAATGAAAATCTTTTGTGACAATACTGGTGCAATTGCCTTGGCAAAGGAATCCAGATTTCACAAGAGAACCAAGCACATCAAGAGACGCTTCAATTCCATTCAGGATTTAGTCCAAATGGGAGACATAGAAATTTGCAAGATACATACGGATCTGAATGTTGCAGACCCGCTGACTAAGCCTCTTCCACGAGCAAAACATGATCAGCACCAAGGCTCCATGGGTGTTAGAATCATTACTATGTAATCTAGATTATTGACTCTAGTGCAAGTGGGAGACTGAAGGAAATATGCCCTAGAGGCAATAATAAAGTTATTATTTATTTCCTTGTATCATGATAAATGTTTATTATTCATGCTAGAATTGTATTAACCGAAACATAATACATGTGTGAGTACATAGACAAACAGAGTGTCACTAGTATGCCTCTACTTGACTAGCTCGTTGATCAAAGATGGTTATGTTTCCTAACCATAGACATGAGTTGTTATTTGGTTAACGGGATCACATCATTAGGAGAATGATGTGATTGACTTGACCCATTCCATTAGCTTAGCACTTGATCGTTTAGTTTGTTGCTATTGCTTTCTTCATAACTTATATATGTTCCTATGACTATGAGATTATGCAACTCCCGTTTACCGGAGGAACACTTTGTGTGCTACCAAACGTCATAACGTAACTGGGTGATTATAAAGGTGCTCTGCAGGTGTCTCCGAAGGTATTTGTTGGGTTGGCGTATTTCGAGATTAGGATTTGTCACTCCGATTGTCGGAGAGGTATCTCTGGGCCCTCTCGGTAATGCACATCACTCAAGCCTTGCAAGCATTGCAACTAATAAGTTAGTTGCAGGATGATGTATTACGGAACGAGTAAAGAGATTTGCCGGTAACAAGATTGAACTAGGTATTGAGATACCGACGATCGAATCTCGGGCAAGTAACATACCGATGACAAAAGGAACAACATATATTGTTATGCGGTCTGACCGATAAAGATCTTCGTAGAATATGTAGGAGCCAATATGAGCATCCAGGTTCCGCTATTGGTTATTGACCGGAGACGTGTCTCGGTCATGTCTACATAGTTCTCGAACCCGTAGGGTCCGCACGCTTAAAGTTCGGTGACGATCATAATTAGGGTTTTTGTGTTTTGATGTACCCAAGGTTGTTCGGTATCCCGGATATGATCACGGACATGACGAGGAGTCTCGAAGTGGTCGAGACATAAAGATTGATATATTGGAAGCCTATATTTGGATATCGGAAACGTTCCGGGTGAAATCGAGATTTTACCGGAGTACTAGGGGGTTACCGGAACCCCCCGGGGGTTATTGGGCCTACATGGGCCCTAAGGGAGAAGAGGAGGGCCGGCCAGGGCAGGCCGCGTGCCCCCTCCCCCCTAGTCCAAATAGGACAAGGAAGGGGGGGGGGCGCCCCCTTTCCTCTTTCTCCCTTCCCTCTTCCTTTTCCAACAAGGCAAGAGGGGGGAGTCCTACTCCCGGTGGGAGTAGGACTCCTCCAGGCGCACCCCTTGGGCCGGCCACACCTCCCCTTCTCCCTCCTTTATATACGGGGGCAAGGGGGCACCCCATGACACACAAGTTGATCTTCGTGATCGTTCCTTAGCCGTGTGCGGTGCCCCCTTCCACCATATTCCACCTCGGTCATATCATAGCGGTGCTTAGGCGAAGCCCTACGTCGGTAGAACATCATCACCGTCATCACGCCGTCGTGCTGACGAAACTCTCCCTCAACACTTTGCTGGATCGGAGCTCGAGGGACGTCACCGAGTTGAACGTGTGCAGAACTCGGAGGTGTCGTACGTTCGGTACTTGGATCGGTCGGATCGGGAAGACGTACGACTACTTCCTCTACATTGTGTCAACGCTTCCGTTGCCGGTCTACGAGGGTACGTAGACAACACTCTCCCCTCTCGTTGCTATGCATCACCATGATCTTGCGTGTGGGTAGGAATATTTTTGAATTTACTACGTTCCCCAACATGTACAAATATACAAGGTACTACTATTTCCTTTTATGTTTAAATAGCTTTGTGAGTACAATTATGTGAAAATTTTGTGATTCATGGTGCGGAAGCAGGCATCTTTGTTTTCTTGACCAAAAATACTTAGTTTCATGCCTCCATGGTATAATTTAGAGGCATAGTCCAATGAGAGATTCCTACTTAGCTAGCTAATATATAACATTTGACGGTACTGTCTTGTGTTGTAAATACAAAATATGCTACATGAGCATTACTTTTATTTTGAATTTAATTTTGTGTTTGAGCCTCTTTTACATATTAAGTGTAATATCACAGACTTTCTTCTTTCAGGGTTAACTGGCCATGCAAAAACTGTTGTGAGTCATTAATTGGTACTCCCTCTGTAAAATAATATAATAGTGTTTAGATCACTATTTTAGTATTCTAAACACTCTTATATTAGTTTGCAGAGGGAGTACTATATGTTTTTGGCTTGCTTTTGTTCACTTTTGTCCTTTCCAAAGTGGAATAAGAAAAGAAAGTCAAAACAGGCTCAACCATGACTACTCTGCTCTTGTGATCACCAATTTCTGCTCCATTGCGCACAAGAAAGTAGTGACTATTTATTTGCTTAAACAATATGTCCAGCGCTGCCTGTCCTGCTAATATCCTTTATGGATGTATCGCACAAATTTCAGTTATTGGATATGAAATGTAGGTTCTCTACTCAGAGCTTGGTCCAATGGTCAATGCAGCTCTATGTTGTGATATCTTGCTATTGGGCTCTTTTTTCGTTACTTAAAATGGTCAGATATCTCTGATGTTAAATTCATGGTTGATTGCTTATATCCAAAATAACTATGTTAGTACACTGAAGCCAATTTCTACATTGTTAGTGAAGTTGGCTAAATTTAGTCCAACATTTCCAGTATGTATCTTCTTCTGCTATCAATGTTAATTCTGCCATAAGCATATTACTCTCCTACCATTTTTTTTCTTTCGATGAAAAACACAAACACTTGTTTAGTTTTTTACTACATAGAAAAAGATAAGTTCAATTTGGTTTCTAATCTTCATGTCGGCCTTTGCCTAAGCAAAAAAAGGTAACCAGTTTATATTGTAATCTGGTTTTTAGTTTCTCTTTGATTCAACCTTTTTTTTGTTGTCTAACTGTTAGATTGTCTGGAACATCTCAGAACAACCTTTCGTGTCCCCGATATTATCTCGTTTCCTGAACAATATTATTTTATTTGCTTTATCTGCCACCATGAATTCCTAGAGTTCCTTTCTCTCCTTCCAATTGACATTCTTAGATGTGATTCTATTAGAAATTTTGTGCCATGACAGAAGTAATGGTTGATTGCTCTGGTTTAGCCTTTATGTCAGTTGTTGCTGAGGGTCCAGTTTCTCATTTTTCAGAATTTGTAGTAGTAGGGATGTGTATAATATGGACAACTGAACTAGTGTTTAGGGGTTTCAGTGCAGGACAACTACTTGCTCGATTAGTTAGATCAACTGGTGTTTGGAGATTTCAGTGCGAGTGATGTTCCAGTTTCGATTGCAGGGCTTCGAGATGCACCATGAGGATTGAAACAAGTCTTATATAGGGCTGCTAAATTATTATTATTTTGATCTTTTCTGAATTTAGTTAGCATAAATACTTCCAGAATACCTCTTATAATATGGAAGTCTGTTGGTAACAACACTGATTTTTCCAATTTGTGGAACATGCTTCATTTTTGCAGGTAAAAGAAGGAAGAGAACATTGGAGAAAAATGCAGCAGGACGGATTCTCTAAGCTTTCTCAAATGTTTGAACAATTAGAAGATAGTTACAATCATTTTTCTCTTGCCTTATTACATCTTGATGTTAATAGGCTTTGGAAGGTACTATGCGCCCCGTTCAAGGTTTACAGAATTTGCACCATCCTATTACAGTTTGTTCTGATGACATAATTGACCAGTTCTTCCTTGAGTAAATTAATATTGTGGCTGCTACTCCTTTGTGCATTGTTACATAGAGTTATATAATTGTAAAGGTGTGTACCCATCAACATATAATTCCCATGATCCTATTACAGTTTGTTCTGACGACAATATTGAGCAGCTCTTACTTGAGTAAATTGTGCAGCTCTTCCTTGAGTAAATTAGTATTGCAATTACTAAGCCTTTGTGCATTTCGATACAACTCTACTAAAATACTACTTTCTTATGCCCATTTTAAACCGAGACCTGACTTTAATCATTTCTATTCTCATCCATTCTCCTGAATTTTAGTCCGCTTCAGCAATGCTATGACCTAACACTTCATGTATATATATGAAAAAATGACCGCAATTTTGTTGTTGTGATTTGGTCAATCCTCGGCGTTTCGATTCCTACCAATCTCTCCTTTGTTTGGCAAGTGATGCCACCCGAAGGGCTGCAAGCCCAAGACAACATCGGTAATATCCTTCGCATATTTGGAAGGCGCGGAACAATACCGTTTCAACTTAGTCAGGTGCTGGCCCAAGGATGTTATTTCTCGCTGATGTTTTATTTAATTATTTTGAAATGAGGCAAAAGACTTCCATTTTCATTGGCTTAGAAGATTGTGAGAATTGCCTGGTTAATTGAGGAAAACTGGGCTAAAACCAATACAACTCAACCCACACAACATGGGTACCACCGGCCAACCTGGCCACATGCTAACAGATGGCTACACACGCGAACAATTGACAACTCCGACTTTGAAGACGAGCTTCACAAGGGAAATATGCAGGATTTGCGCTGATCATGCAATCCGCAAATGACCACCGAGTGTCTATCATCATCACCACCTGAACTCCCTCAGAAATCAACGCCCCTGAAACGGCCGCCTCGGCGAACCACATCGTTCACATGAATTGTAGACAACTTTGTTGCTGATGTGAATATCTCTGGATGTGATGTCCGTCATTCACATCTTATAGAATATATAACTCTGTGCTACCAAATTAGAATTTGTATATACATCTCATTATAGACAACAAAATATACCATGTTTTTCCCACTAAAGAGGATTAGATTTGTTACATATATTTTGTTTCAAACAGAACTCTATGTTACCAAATTTAATTGTGTATATACATCTGATTGTTGATAACAAGCCCTGTTTTTTTTCATATAAGAAAGATTACATTTGTTGTCATATGTGCGTACCCGTAACTATATCAACTAAACCATGGATTTCTTTTCATCGCTAACATGGAATCAGCAGGTCTCTGCGCCATTTGGTGCAACAGATGGTTTAGTTGAAGGTTCTTGCAGCACAAAACTATTTTCATCGACAACATGTCTTCAGCGGGTCTCTGCGCCATTTGGCGCAACGGGTCAACTAGTATATATAATAAACGGGTTGTGTCGTGCCGACACTCGTACCCAGCCTCACGGCCGAGGCACATCACTAGACGGGTCACGTGCCGGCACAACTTGATTATAAACATGTTGTGTCAGGCAGCAGGCTATTGGGCCACCATGCCAGGACCGGCCCATTTGGCCACCTTTGCCCACGAACAGCAAGGAAATTACACATAAGCCATGAGGTCCATTCAAAATTTAGTTTTGAGTATGGGCATGCATTTACACTTTTTTAAGGAACTCGCGTTGGTTCATTCATATTTAAAGTTTGAGTGCACATGTACTCATGATTCGGGGGATTTGTGCAGGAACTTGCGTTGGTTCATTCATATTTAAAGTTTGAGTGCACATGTACTCATGATTCGGGGGATTTGTGCAGCGAGGCATACGATGAGGATCAAGGACGGGATTCACACCAGGGATTTACCCAAGATCACACCTTTTTTCTTAGAGATGACACCCTACTACTGTTGTATGCTTAAATCAAGACTCGTACGAGGATTTCACCATACGGTCATCCGGTATGGACACTATACCAACTCTCCAAGCACCAAGTGGACCGATGAGAAGAGTGCGTGCAAGAGCTATCGAAACCAAGATTAACTCTCTCCTCATTGAGCTTCCCTTTGATTCGTTCGAGACATGACTAGTACCTCAAGCGGAGACACTTTGCATACCCAGGTACCAAGAAAGCAGCCATGAAGAAGCTAAGGATCAAGGACAAGTTTAGATGAAAGCAGAGCAAGGAGGGGAAGATGGAGACAGTTGGCGCCTGAAGATAGTCGGACGTCCAAACTCCAACGCGGACGCGCCGGACAAAGCCAGGCGTCGCAACTCTCTGGACAAGTGTCCGGGCTAATCATCTGGGTGATGGACGGATCATCCGGACAGGATCCCGGATCATCTGGGTAACAGCCGAACGTCTGGACATCGTCCTAGACGATTCAATGATGGCACCAGAAGGCACCCTTAGGCTTCGCGTGATGCTGGACGATCCGGCTACCACCCTGGACGTCCGGGAATCCCTAGAGGCCATGACTCAGTCGGACCATCCAGGTAGCTAGCCGGATCATCTGGATGATGCTCGGGGTCATCCAATTAAATTACTAGGTACTTTCGTTTCTTGGTAATGATTCTAATGTCATGAGAATATGATGTTGCCTAAATTGGATACATTTGTTTTGCTTATGATTGAATGGTCTAGCAAGGACAAGAATGATGAACATTGGAGCATGATTAAGCATGGGGATGATTGCGCGCGCAAGGGGAACAAGAATAGAGTTTCTAGTGGAGTTTTCAATACTTTGAAGACACCATGATGACATACAAGGACATGGACAAAATATAGAAGACAACCTTTCATAAATTTCATCCATAGCTTAATATAGGTGTTGTGCCACCTTATTTTTTGGCCGGGCCCATGTAATTTTGAAATTATACTTCATAGATTATTTTTAGAGTCCGTATGGTAGGGGAAATGACTCATAAGGTGTCTTAGTCCCCCTTGGCAAGGGTGGATGAGATCCCCTTTATTTCCCCTGTAAATACAACCCTTAAGGCACCGATTAGACTTGGGTTTTGTTTAGTTAAAGTTCGCCATAGTTGTAACTCACGTCCTTCATTTGTGTTCAACGACCAGACCAAGACATCACAGAACCCCATTTGATTAGTAAAGCTTGCCTCTTAAATTCGCAATACTTAGATTGCAATCTCAGTTTCTTTCTTGTTCTTCGTTTGCGTGCAGGATATAAACCCTCGTGGTCAGGTTGATCGTGCTCCGGCGTGGTCAATAACCTTTCAGAGTTGGTTTAGTGATTGCTAAGGCGCGGCGTCTTTGCACGTTTGTAGTCGAATCGTCAAAGTCTACTCCACCAAAAACAATAGCTACCTCTCATCGAAGCATCGGGACACCTTCGCCTCTATCAAGGTACCTACCCGGACATCTGGCCTTGCCTGCATGCAAATCGGCCCAAGTGTCCATGTACTCTTTTCCTTCATCCCCATTTGCACTTAGACTATAAATAGACGACCCCTCCTTTCTATTATGGTTAGCAACGCATATTTTTAGATCTTGAGAGAGCTTTGTTCATCTACCCCTCTACTAGGAGATCTAGAACCTCCTTTGGAGAAGATCCCCTAGTGGATACACTACAA
This sequence comes from Triticum aestivum, assembly GCF_018294505.1. NCBI lineage: Eukaryota > Viridiplantae > Streptophyta > Magnoliopsida > Poales > Poaceae > Triticum > Triticum aestivum. The sequence goes on from NC_057812.1 coordinate 273,835,397, forward strand.
AAAAATATACTTCCATGATGATACATGTTTGTCACAGTAGGTCATATTTTCTGTCATGCATGTACATCCATGACGGTTTTATGACAGAATCAAGATAGTCATACCTGTGTTGTCGTAGAAGTGTTCCATGACATTACCAAAATTATCATCACAGAAGTGTCCACTTTCATGACGATAAATCGCGCATCATGGAAGTGTTTTCGTCAAGGGTAACTGACATGTGGCATCCACCGTAACAGGTCGTCGTTAAGCTATCGGGTCCGGTTTTGGATCCGATAACCCATTAACAGCCCGGACCAATGGGGATTTTCCACGTGTAAAATTCTCATTGGCCAGAGGAAACACGTGTTGGCTCACCGTTGGAACAGATGTCATCCACTCATTAGACAGGAGGCACCCATGATACGCCGACACGTGGCACGGCCCAACAGAGGCCCATTCCGGTGAAAAGGCTGTCTCGTTTGACTTGGTCAAAAGGTAACAGGCCGGCCCACGGAAAGCCTGTTAACGGCATGTTCGTATATAGCCCATTTATGGCCCACTAACTCCCGGCCCGTTACGACCTATCAGAATTAAGCCCAGTAGCTTCATCTGGGCCGTCCAATATTATTCCAGCCCGTTGTAACTTCTGACCCATGTATGGCCCATGATGTCTTTCGGCCCATATGAGGCCCTTTGTAACTCTGGGAACATTAAAGGCCTGAGATGAAACTGGCCCATAATGAACAGTGTATCGCTTTATACCCATTAACGGCCCATTATTCCCTCGGCCGCTTTCTAGCCCGTGTTAACTTTCGGCCTTCTAAGGGCCCGTTTATTCTTGGGCTCATTTCTAGAATTCAGTTAGTTACTGTCCGTTAATCGCTTGTTCCGTTTGTGGGCCAAATTCAGCCCGTGGTTACATTCGGCCCGTTTGTGGCCCGTTAACCCATTGGGCTGTTTTCATAGCATTATGAAATACGGCCTGTTATGGTCCATGAATAGTACAACCCATGTTTGGAGAAATGATTATACGCCCCGTAGAAGGCCCATGGATCCTACGGCCCGTATAAGACCAATGGATCCTACGGCCCATAGAAGGCCCATGGATCATATGGCCCGTAGAAAGTCCATGGATCCTACGGCCCGTAGAATACCCATGGATCCTACGGCCCGCAGGAGGCCCATGGTTACAACAGTCCGTGTGTTGCCATGATTATTGTGGCCTAGTTACCAAAAATAGGTTATTGTGGCCACTAGAAATATGCGGAAAAAGAACTGTAGTGACTACAAGCAAACAACTAAACAAGACAATAAGGAAATAAATAAGCAAGCAACTAACGCTAGCCTATTACAGCTATTACACATATTACATCCACTGGGCATCAAAGTTCGCCATCAGTGCAAATATAGGGAACAAAGCAACATATTACATACACTGGCCATCTAAATTGGCCACCAGCAAATAAACACAGCAGTAAAACAAGTCCATAACTGAAACAACTTCAGAAGAGCTCAAGAAACGTTATCCCGGGTATCCACTATGCTGGCAATAAGCTTAGCAAGCTTATTAGCTTTGTCCTGTTTGGCGCTAAAATCATCCAACGCTTGCTGTTGCACCATAAAGTATGCATCTGAATGCTCCAGGGACTTCCGCAGTTCTTCCGCTTCTTGTCGCAGCATAGCTGATCGATGTCTTTCAGCTTGTAGTTGAGACTCAAGAAACCGATCTGATTCAGATAGTGAGTTTGAATAGCTTGTGCAAGCGGTAGTGGCCAGTAACTCGAACAGTATACCAAGACAGAACTTTGGGGTTGTATCACTATCTTTAAGATAGTTTTCCTTAGCTGTTTTATCAGCTTTGTTGGAGACCAACAAGGATGTCTCACTATCCTGAACCTTATCTGCATTACTTCCTTTAGCATTGCTTAATAAGGCACTCTTCCCCAATATTCTGTCAGCATTCTAAAAGAATGAACAAGTAGACACATAACAGGTTTAGCATGTACTAGTATATGAAACTCATTTCGGTGAACCAGTTCATTAGTAAGGTGGACAAGATTAAACTACTAAGTCTTCTATTGCCAAGTAGTACATTATAAAAGCATCAAACAAACATATATCTATGTCCTATGGTCACTTCATTGTCCCGCCAAATCAAAATAGAGACACGGTTCAAATTATATCAGTTCAAGAGAAAGCAACACTGAAAGAATACAAAGCATGGGAAACTACACGGCACAACAAGATTTCAGATGGGTACCACGGGTGTACATGTACAACAACACTATTGGCTTTGTTGTGATGCTAGTAATGTGCATGATATGAGAAGTCAACTGTATACACAATTGAAATTTAAATCAATAGAGCTATTTATAAGAGCAAACCTGTTAAAGAAACATGCGTAAACATACCTGTTGTGCCATTGGAGTTTCCATTGGATCTTTCAATTTAAAAATAAGTTTGTATGAGTAAATACAGTGATACAAGAGCAAAGTAGTATGCACAATAGCAATGGAATCTTAAATGAGAACAGTTGTTCTTCAGGTTTAAGCACTTATTCTACATGAACAAAGTACAATAAGACGCAAGCATATAGTACTTAAAATAAAATGAGCTCATAGACCTTATCATATTCTTGGTTCGGGACCAGTATAGAACAAGGCGTTCCCAGTCATCGTCCAGTAAATGTGTCTCAGGAGAACTTGAGGGAATTTGATGAGTTTCTTTGCTAGTGAAGTACATTTTCTTCGGGTAATTCCGATACTGCCACAAAGCATTCTTGAAGATAGCAGAGGTATTAGCACAGGTTACCTCATCCTGAGTTTCCAAATCGGTCCTTCTCTATAGAGAAAAATGGGAAAATTTGTTGTATTATAACCATCATGGAGGTAGAATGTATGGGACAAAGCAAAGTAATTTCCATGAATAACATTACTTACACATTACTCCTGGACAAACACCTGCAACTGGCATTTTCCTTCATCTTCAGTATAATATTTCCATGATGGGAAGATATGTACATAGGATTTAACAACATCAAATGCGGTAGATGCTAAACTATGAATGGCTGGCTGTGCTTCCTCCACAGGAATAGGTGTACTGACTGGTGGAGTTGGGGTCGCCGTGGTAGTACTGGCGCTTTGGTCACTGGAGCTACCTTACTAACTGCTCTTGTTTGGGAGCTCTGTGGTGGAGATGGTCCTGTGTCAACAGGAACTGGGTTACTATCTGCTAGGGTTGGGGTTAGATTGGGTGAAGCTGGTTCTCTGTCCATCGCAGTAGGGGTAGAATCTGTGAGAGTCTGGGTTATGTGTGGTAGGACTGGTTCTCGTGCATGTACAACCGGGGTGCTATCTCCACCAAGAGGTAGCACTGTTTTATTTGAAGACCGTGTCTTTAGTCCGCTAGATACTGCCATCACCCGCTCCAATTCAAATGGCCGATAAACAGGAAACATAGTTGAATGTATCACTAGTACAGCGAGCTCCTAAACAAACAGTTTTTAACCCCTTTCCGCGACGGCATTTGGAACCGTCGCCAAGTGAGTGTGGGCAATAGAGGGGTCCTTCCCACACGACCCAGAAATCGTCAGGGATGTGCGCTCCTGGCATGCACGCTTGGCAAAATGAGATCGTGTGTGACCGGCGAGCACTTAAATACGAAAATACATACAGTAGAGCTAAAAAAATACAATTATACGACGAAATTATTTCCGGTCGCAAGTACATCCCACACAGTCAGTCCCCGCCAAACGTTTCTGTTCGTATGTACATCCCACATAGTTGCTCCAAGGAAAACGTTTCCATTCACAGGTACATCACAAACATTTTCCCCCGTTAAATTGTTTGCATTATTGAATGTATCACACATGGTCCGTAGAAGAAACTGTGTGGCAAAGGCTCTCCATCACACACAGTTTTTATGTGGTAAACATTTGCGTAAGGTGGCCTAACGCAAACAGTTTTCAAGAGAAAGTCGTGTGTGATTGTTCATTGATCCAACATGGTTTATTCCTAGAAACTGTGTGCGTTCCCTGAGGTCATAGCCCATGGTATTTTTTCAACAACCGTTTGCAATAGCAAAACCCAATTAGCAGGCTAATTCGCCATTAGCAGGCTAATTATCCTATTATTCATAATCCATTTATTTTTCTAATTGACATTTCATATTAAGAACACAATATATTTCATTTTCATAATTGAAATACATCAGAGTACAACATCATATAGCTTCAGCACTCAACTACCCCATTACACAACTACACCAGGACCAAGTTTCACATGCAACATCTATAACCTTTCGAAATTAGCATCATAGGCGGTACATAGACAAATGCATCTTATCTGGAAAACTGCTGAAGCAGAAGGCGAATATTGAGCCTTCATTGATGTTGAAGGCCTTTGTAACTTTAGGCCAGTGCATGTGGATGATTGACTGTCCATCCTTCGTCCTCTTCAGGAACACTTCAATATTGAACCGTGGGTGTTGTATGAATACCTTCCTCGCCTCTTGACCATACAGGTGGTTGGAGAGGTAATCATCAGTGAACTGCTTTGGAAAGGTCTGAAAACAAGGATGTGCATAAATATCTTCTCTATATTGGAAATGGGGCAAAGGAATAAAAAAGGCAATGTATAATAGTTAGTACCATCCTGTAGTGAACTGATGTCTTCTTCATTATGCAGACAAAGATCTTGTAGTTTTTTGTTGCTAATTTCTTTATCCTAACAATCTTTCTGAGTTTCTTGACTTGACTGATATTCATGGACAACTCATTTCCCCATATGCAAAAAGGGTCGAATAGTGGGTCAAAACCTCTGACAGCAGGACCTACATGTGCAAGACCAAATTGTTAAAAACCTAAATATTAGAATGGTTCCTGCAATTGCACAATAATTTGCTATTAGACAATGGACTATGCACATGCTAACCTCGATTGTAAACATCAATGCTTCCCATTGTTTCCCTACAACACATATAAGGTAGTTAGTCATCAGGTTAAGTAAGGGTTTGCATGCTATCAATAAAATATGTTGATGAAAAATAAGCACATTGCAGATTCATCAGATTAATTCAAGCCACACGGAAAACCCATTTATCCAAACCAAGCATGATTAAGAACTACAAAATATAGCACATGTATATGTTTCTCATGTATTAAGTGCAGCCAAATTCGATTTATTCCTCACATACACAACAATACAAAATTCTACCCACGACAATTGGACATCGCATTCCAGAATTGAACCAAGCAGTTAACTAAACACCACAACAAATGAACCGACATTAACTGAGCACCACATTGCATAATATAACATACTCCTAATAGAAGATCAGACAGTTAACCAAACAGTTAACTACAACCAATTGTAGCAATTGTATTTGTTTCTCATGTATTTACTACAGTCAAATTCAATTTATTCCTCACATGGTATACAAGAACAGAATGCACCCACAACTATTGAACATCATATTGCAGAATTGAACCAAACAGTTAACTAAACACCACAACACAAATGAACCAAACGTTAACTGAGCACCACATTGCACAATGTATAACCAAACCAAGCATGCTTGACAACTTGAAAATATAGCAATTGTATTTGTTTCTCATGTATTTTGTAAAGATAAATTCTATTTCTCACATGGGAGACAATACAAAATTGCAGCCTGAAGAATTGAACATCACATTTGCAGAATTGAACCAAACAGTTAACTGAAGATGATAATAATTAACAAAACAGTTAATAAGTGAGCATCACACTGCACGACATATATAACATATACACTAGAGTAAAAGATTGCACGGTAAAATTAGATAGCACAATTCACTAGAATTTGTGAAGGAAAGGTAGGAGTAGCACACGCAACGGGTAAACCGAGCATGCATAACCGGCGTAGCTAGCAAATGGCAATGTGCTCCTTCAAGATCTAGGGGTCGTCACGAATGGCAGCCATCGCGACCTCATCCGCACGTGCGACCGCGATTTGCTTCTCCGCCGCCAAATGCTCCTTGAGGTCCTGGCTATACTGCGTGCACCATGGCTTAGGCCGGCGCTTATTTGGTGGAGGGGTCGGTGATTTGGGTGGAAGGTGTCGCGCTCGCGCCGGCGGTCGGGGCATGTGGGATGTGGAAGGAGGAGGAGGATGGGGGCCGGGTGTGGATTACCTGCCTGGATAGGCGAGGCCGAGCAGCATGAAGGAGGGTCACCGGTAGGGAGGCGGCGGCCCGGCAAGCAAGCAGCGAAGGTTTCAACTTGGAAAAGAAGGGGGAAATAGGGAAAATATGGCTTTTGGTAAGGGGGAGGGGGCGGGGAGGTAGATATTTCCGCGGAAGCCGAAAATTTGGAATTGCTTCAGCCAAAAAACTGGCGTGCAAAGTGTCGTCAGATACGGTCCCTTATTCAGACACGGTTTGAAGATATTTTGTGCTGCATCTCACACGGTTGGTTATAATAAACTGTGTGGGATCTACTTGATTTTTCGTCTTGATTTGAATTACATAATGGGGTCACAGCGGCCATGGACGGTGTTTCAATTGCTAGAACTTTTATCTGCAGTGAACATGCAACTATAGGTGTGTCGTCAAAAAATTGGAATTATTTAGGGTTCGTTTGGACATTTTTATATATTAACTGGGTTTTCTAGGCATTTTATGCGCATAATTCAAATTTGAACTACATGCACATGCTCTAGTGCATATAAACTGGTTGGAAAATCAAATATGTGTCCTTGGTTGCATGCTTAGGTCCCATGCAAGAAATGGGAATGAATTTCAAACACCCTGCCAACGTTAGTCGGCCACACATATTGAGATACCTAGTTTTTAAATTCTAGTAAATCCAAAACTCGTGTGAAATTCATGAAACTTTGCATGCTATCATGGAGTAGCATCAACATGCCGTGGTAAAAAATTTGTCCCATTTTGGGCAGGTTTGGGTATAAGCTTCTCACAAACCAGCGCTTCTCACAACAAGCATGATGGTTTATGTCGGGAATGTGCCACCTTTGGGGATGAAACGATATCCGTTGCCTCTTATTGCTTTCAAAATTTTTTGAGTGTCAACATAGAATAACAAGAGTGTTGTGTTCAATTTTGGAATTTTTCGGGGTTCGCTTGGACATTTTTATACATTAACTGGGTTTTCGAGGCATTTTATGTGCATAATTCAAATTTAAACTACATGCACATTCTCCAGCGCATATAAACTGGTTGAAAAATCAAATATGTGTCCTTGGGTGCATGCTTAGGTCCCATGCAAGAAATGAGAATGAATTTCAAACACCCCGCCACCGTCACCCGGTCGCAAACATTGAGATACCTGGTTTTTAAATTCTAGTAAATCAAAAACTCGTCTGAAATTCATGAAACTTGGCATGCTATCATGGAGCGGCATCAACATGCCGTGGTAAATTTTCTGTCCCATTTGGGGTAGGTTTGGGTATAAGCTTCTCACAAACCAGAGCTTCTCACAACAAGCGTGATGGTTTCGGTAGGGAACGTGCCACCTTTGGGGATGAAACGATATCCGTTGCCCCTTATTGCTTTCAAAAAAATTCGAGTGTCAACATAGAACAACAAGAGTGTTATGTTCAATTTTGGAATTTCTTCGGGTTCGTTTGGACATTTTTATACATTAACTGGGTTTTTCACGCATTTTATGTGCATAATTCAAATTTGAACTACATGCACATTCTCCAGTGCATATAAACTGGTTGAAAAATCAAATATGTGTCCTTGGTTGCATGCTTAGCTCCCATGCAAGAAATGAGAATGAATTTCAAACACCCATCCACCGTCACTCTGCCGCACATATTGAGATACCTGGTTTTTAAATTCTAATAAATCCAAAACTCGTCTAAAATTCATGAAACTTGGCATGCTATCATGGAGCGGCATCAACATGTCGTGGTAAAAATATTGTCCCATTTGGGGCAGGTTTGGGTATAAGCTTCTCACAAACCATCGCTTCTCACAACAAGCGTGATGGTTTCGATAGGGAGCGTGCCACCTTTGGGGACGAAATGATATCCGTTGCCTCTTATTGCTTTCAAAAAATTTCGAGTGTCAACATAGAACAACAAGAGTGTGGTGTTTAATTTTGGAATTTTTCGGGGTTCGTTTGGACATTTTTATACATTAACTGGGTTTTCCAGGCATTTTATGTGCATAATTCAAATTTGAACTACATGCATGATACGTCTCCAACGTATCTATAATTTTTGATTGTTCCATGCTATTATATTATCTGTTTTGGATGTTTATGGGCTTTATTATACACTTTTATATTATTTTTGGGACTAACCTATTAACCCAGAGCCCAATGCGAGTTTCTGTTTTTTCCTTGTTTTAGAGTATCACAGAAAAGGAAAATCAAACGGAGTCCAATTGACCTGGAACTTCATGGAACTTATTTTTGGACCAGAAGAATCCCATGGAGTATCGGAGATGGACCAGGAGAGTCCCGGGCTACCCACGAGGGTGGGGGGCACGCCCACCCCCTGGGCGTGCCCCCTTGCCTCGTGGATAGCCCGGAGATCCACCGACGTACTTCTTCCTCCCATATATACCCATATACCCTAAAAACTTCGAGGAGCACAATAGATCGGGAGTTCCGCCGCCAGAAGCCTCCGTAGCCACCGAAAATCAATCTAGACCCGTTCCGGCACCCTGCCGGAGTAGGAATCCCTCTCCGGTGGCCATCTTCATCATCTCGGCGCTCTCCATGATGAGGAGGGAGTAGTTCTCCCTCGGGGCTGAGGGTATGTACCAGTAGCTATGTGTTTGATCTCTCTCTCTCTCGTGTTCTTGAGGTGATACGATCTTGATGTATCGCGAGCTTTGCTATTATAGTTGGATCTTATGATGTTTCTCCCCCTCTACTCTCTTGTAATGGATTGAGTTTTCCCTTTGAAGTTATCTTATCGGATTGAGTCTTTAAGGATTTGAGAACACTTGATGTATGTCTTGCGTGGGATACCCATGGTGACAATGGGGTATTCTATTGATCCACTTGATGTATGTTTTGGTGATCAACTTGCGGGTTCCGCCCATGAACCTATGCATAGGGGTTGGCACACGTTTTTGTCTTGACTCTTCGGTAGAAACTTTGGGGCACTCTTTGAGGTCCTATGTGTTGGTTGAATAGATGAATCTGAGATTGTATGATGCATATTGTATAATCACACCCACAGATACTTGAGGTGACATTGGAGTATCTAGGTGACATTAGGGTTTTGGTTGATTTGTGTCTTAAGGTGTTATTCTACTATGAACCCTAGGGTTGTTTGTGACACCTATAGGAATAGCCCAACGGATTGATTTGAAAGAATAACTTTGAGGTGGTTTCGTACCCTACCATAATCTCTTCGTTTGTTCTCCGCTATTAGTGACTTTGGAGTGACTCTTTGTTGCATGTTGAGGGATAGTTATGTGATCCAATTATGTTATTATTGTTGAGAGGACTTACACTAGTGAAAGTATGAACCCTAGGCCTTGTTTCAACGCATTGCAATACCATTGACGCTCACTTTTACCATTAGTTACCTTGCTGTTTTTATATTTCCATATTACAAAAACCTTTATCTACCATCCATATACCACTTGTATCACCATCTCTTCGCCGAACTAGTGCACCTATACAATTTACCATTGTATTGGGTGTGTTGGGGACACAAGAGACTCCTTGTTATTTGGTTGCAGGGTTGCTTGAGAGAGACCATCTTCATCCTACGCCTCCTACGGATTGATAAACCTTAGGGTCATCCACTTGAGGGAAATTTGCTACTGTCCTACAAACCTCTGCACTTGGAGGCCCAACAACGTCTACAAGAAGAAGGCTATGTAGTAGACATCAAGCTCTTTTCTGGCGCCGTTGCCGGGAGGTTAGCGCTTGAAGGTATATCTTTAGATCTTGCAATCGAATCTTTTTGTTTGTTATTTTAGCACTAGTTTAGTTTATAAAAGAAAACTAAAAAAATGTGGAATTGAGTTTGCCTCATACGCTTCATCTTTTTAATTTCTTTCGTGAGTATGATGGGAAGGAAAATTGTGCTCAAGTGCTATAAGAAGAATGCATTAGAATGTTTGGCACTAAATATTTGAATGATGAGCATGATTGCAATGTTGTTAGTATGAATTCCTTGAATATCCATGATGCTAATGATATGCAAAGCCACAAGCTTGGGGAAGCTATGTCTGATGAAGATGATATTTTTTGTCTCCCAAGTTTTGATGAGCAAATTTATTATGATGAAAGCATGCCTCCTATTTATTATGATTATATTGATGAAAGTGGATTTGGATATATCATGACTTTATTTTGTGATGAATCCACTATTTCGGAAGAGGTTCCAATTGATTATGAGAACAAAGTTGCTATCTATGATGATTATTGTGATGACTTGTATGCTATAAAGAATAATTATATCCATGAAACTTGTCATCATGATTTTAGTTTTCAATTGGATTATGCCTCACATGATAATTATCTTGTTGAGTTTGCTCCCACTATTATTCATGAGAAGAATTTTGCTTGTGTGGAGAGTAATAAAATTCCTATGCTTGTAGATCATGAAAACAATGCTCTATGTGATGGTTATATTGTTGAATTCATTCATGATGCTACTGAAAATTATTATGAGGGAGGAATATATGCTTGTTGGAATTGCAATAATACCAAGTTTCCTCTCTATGTGTTGAAAATTTTGAAGTGATGCTTGTTTTACCTTCCTATGCAAGTTGATTCTTGTTCCCACAAGTTGTTTTCTCACAAAATCCCTATGCATAGGAAGTGGGTTAGACTTAAATGTGCTAGTCATATTCTTCATGATGCTCGCTTTATGTTTCAATTCTTATCTTTTATGTGAGCATCATGGAAATCATCATGCCTAGCTAGGGGCGTTAAATGATAGCGCTTGTTGGGAGGCAATCCCACTTTATTTTTGTTCCTTGCTTTTTGCTCCTGTTTAGTAATAAATAATTTATCTAGCCTCTGTTATGATTGAGTTTTTATGTTTTAATTAGTGTTTGTTCCAAGTAGAACCGTTGGGAAGACTTGGGGAAAGTCTTGTTGATCTTGCTGTAAAAAAAAGAAACTTTAGCGCTCACGAGAATTGCTGCCATTGTTTATTGGAGAGTGCTATTTAGTTAATTCTTTTTGCAGATGATTAATAGATAAATTCCTCACGTCCACCATTTAATTTAGAATTTTTGGGGTTCCATAAGTTTGCGTTAGCTAAGGATTACTACAGACTGTTCTGTTTTTCGTGTGTTGTTTGCTTATTTTGATGAATCTATGGCTAGTAAAAGAGTTTATAAACCATAGAGAAGTTGGAATACAGTAGGTTTAACACCAATATAAATAAATAATGAGTTCATTACATTACTTGAAGTGGTGTTCTGTTTTCTTTCGCTAACGGAGCTTACGAGTTTACTGTTAAGTTTTGTGTTGTGAAGTTTTCAAGTTTTGGGTGAAGATTCGATGGACTATGGAATAAGGAGTGGCAAGAGCCTAAGCTTGGGGATGCCCAAGGCACCCCAAGGTAATATTCGAGGACAACCAAAATCCTAAGCTTGGGGATTCCCCGGAAGGCATCCCCTCTTTCGTCTTCGTTCATCGGTAACTTTACATGGAGCTATATTTTTATTTACCACATGATATGTGTTTTGCTTGGAGCATTATTTTATTTTATTTAGTTTTGCTTGCTGTTTGAATAAAATACCAAGATCTGAAATTATTAAACGTTAGAGAGTCTTCACATAGTTGCATAATTATTTGACTACTCATTGATCTTCACTTATATCTTTTGGAGTAGTTTGTTGTTGCTCTAGTGCTTCACTTATATCTTTTTAGAGCACAGTGGTGGTTTTATTTTATAGAAATTAATCTCATGCTTCACTTATATCATTTTGAGAGTCTTTAGAACAGCATGGTAGTTTGCTTTGGTTATGAAACTAGTCCTAATATGATGGGCATCCAAGAGGGATACAATAAAAACTTTCATATAAAGTGCATTGAATACTATGAGAAGTTTGATACTTGATGATTGTTTTGAGATATGGAGATGGTGATATTAGAGTCATGCTAGTTGAGTAGTTGTGAATTTGAGAAATACTTGTGTTGAAGTTTGTGATTCCCGTAGCATGCACGCATGGTGAACCATTATGTGATGAAGTCGGAGCATGATTTATTTATTGATTATCTTCCTTATGAATGGCGGTCGGGGACGAGCGATGGTCTTTTCCTACCAATCTACCCCCCTAGGAGCATGCGCGTAGTACTTTGTTTTGATAAATAATAGATTTTTGCAATAATTATGTGAGTTCTTTATGACTAATGTTGAGTCCATGGATTATACGCACTCTCACCCTTCCACCATTGCTATCCTCTCTAGTATCGTGCAATTTTCACCGGTACCATAAACCCACCATATACCTTCCTCAAGACAGCCACCATACCTACTTATTATGGCATTTCCATAGCCATTCCGAGATGTATTGCCATGCAACTTTCCACCGTTCCATTTACTATGACACGCTCCATCATTGTCATATTGCTTTGCATGATCATGTAGTTGACATCATATTTGTGGCAAAGCCACCGTTCATAATTCTTTCATACATGCCACTCTTGATTCATTGCACATCCCGGTACACCGCCGGAGGCATTCATATAGAGTCATATCTTGTTGTAAGTATTGAGTTGTAATTCTTGAGTTGTAAGAAAATAAAAGTGTGATGATCATCATTATTAGAGCATTGTCCAAGTGAGGAAAGGATGATGGAGACTATGATTCCCCCACAAGTCGGGATGAGACTTCGGACGAAAAAAAGAGGCCATAAAAAGAGAGAAGGCCCAATAAAAAAATAAAAAAATAAAAATAAAAAAATGAGAGAAAAAGAGAGAAGGGGCAATGCTACTATCCTTTTACCACACTTGTGCTTCAAAGTAGCACCATGATCTTCATGATAGAGAGTCTCCTATGTTGTCACTTTCATATACTAGTGGGAATCTTTCATTATAGAACTTGGATTGTATGATGGGCTTCCTCAAAATGCCCTAGGTCTTCGTGAGCAAGCGAGTTGGATGCACACCCACTTAGTTTCTTTTTTTGAGCTTTCATACACTTATAGCTCTAGTGCATCTGTTGCATGGCAATCCCTACTCACTCACATTGATATCTATTGATGGGCATCTCCATAGCCCGTTGATACGCCTAGTTGATGTGAGACTATCTTATCCATTTTGTCTTTTCCACAACCACCATTCTATTCCACCTATAGTGTTATGTCCATGGCTCACGCTCATATATTGCGTGAAGATTGAAAAAGTTTGAGAACACCAAAGTATGAAACAATTGCTTGGCTTGTCATCGGGGTTGTGCATGATTTAAATATTTTGGGTAGTGAAGATAGAGCATAGCCAGACTATATAATTTTGTGTGGGTAGCTTTCTTTGGCCATGTTATTTTGAGAAGACATGATTACTTGGTTAGTATGCTTGAAGTATTATTATTTCTATGTCAATATTAAACTTTTGTATTGAATCTTATGGATCTGAATATTCTTGCCACAATAAAGAAGAATTACTTAGAGAAATATATTAGGTAGCATTCCACATCAAAAATTCTGTTTTTATCATTTACCTACTCGAGGACGAGCAGGAATTAAGCTTGGGGATGCTGATACGTCTCCAATGTATCTATAATTTTTGATTGTTCCATGCTATTATATTATCTGTTTTGGATGTTTATGGGCTTTATTATACACTTTTATATTATTTTTGGGACTAACCTATTAACTGTCACAGCCCTAGAATATTGTTTGTAAATAGTTGCATCTTCATCCAGGCATCATATTTAAATTTCTGAAACTTGAACTGAGGAATTTTGGAAGCCTCAAAAACTTAAAATAAAAGAGGGGCAAAGAACCCTGGTAAATGCATTCAATGTTTTCAAAATGGCCTTAAATAATGTTGGTTATATTTTGGCAAGGGTTTTGCACCAAACCAAAAATAATGAACATTTTTGAGGAATATTTTGAGCACTGAATTTAAATCATTACTTTATTTGCATTTGGAACTATATTCATAACTTGTATAGAATATATTTCCAAATACCCTGAAACATTTTATGTGCTTTTGGAAAAGTCCATTAAGCAGCATAAATATTTTCAGAGGAGTTTTTGGCATTGTTTGAATTATTTTAAATTCAAAACAGTGGCAAAATAAATTAAATAAAACAAAACAGAAGAAAAAAATAAAACAGAGCAGAAAGCCACCTGGGCCACTTACCTGGCGCCACTTACCTGGCCCAGCTCCATCTGGCCGGCCCAGCCCACCTCCTCCCCCTTGTCCTCTTCCTCCTCTTCCAGGAGGACGAACAGAGGCGAGGCGTGGCGCGCGCCCGAGAGGCCTCGGCCACCTCCTGCTTTCCGGCCACCTCCTGCTTCCCCCGGCCTCCCTAGCAACGCCACGACGAGGCCTCGTGTCCCCTCGCTCCTCTTCCTCCCCCGCTGCATCTCCTCTCTCCTCTGTTCCCTCTCTCTCGCCCGGACCGAACGGAGCCGCCGCCACCGACGAGCTCCCTCGCGGCCACCGCCACCCCCCTCTCCTCCCCGACGCGCTCCTGAGCTCCGCAGTGCCTCCCTCGACCTCCCCGTCGGCTCACGCGACCGGAGAAGCCCCGAAGCGCCATCCCGACGTTTTCCCCCTCCTCGGCCACCGGGGATCGCCGCTGTCGATTCGCCGCCTCCGACGCCTCCCCGAGCTCCCCGAGGCCACCGTCGCAACCCCTGTGAGCTCCTCTATGTTTCCCCTCTGACCCCCTGCTCGTTCTCGTGCCGTAGCTGCCGTCCCCGCAAGCACCGAGCTCCGGCCATCGCCATGGCCGGCGAACCTCGCGCCCCGGAGCTCTTCCGCTCGCTCCAGTAGCTCCCGCGTGCTCTCCAGGTTCCCAGGGTCCCGACGCGCTCCTCTGCTCTCCGGCTAACGCGCTGCAGCCACCGCGTCGTGCTGGCCCGAGCTCCGGCCGCCGCCTCGCTCGCCGTAGTTGCTGCTACCGGCCACCCCAGCCGCGGCCACAGCCACCGCTGGATGCGCCGCGTCGCGGACGTTCCAATGAGCCAAACCGCGCGCCAAACCATCGCCCCTAGCTCGAATCCGAGCTGCGCCGCCGTGCGGAATGGTCGCCGCCGGCAATACTCCGGCGACTGCCGACATGGCACGCTTAATTAGCGCTAATGACGCCCTAATCAACCCCCTAGGCCACTGACTGTGGGCCCCACCCCTGGTCAAACCCCAGTCAGCGCTGGGTTTGACCGGGATTAGCTCCTGTGTCACTGACGTGTGGCCCCCACACGTCAGGTTTGACCCGAGCCAGCCCAGTTGACCCTGCTGACGTCACTGTGACGTGGTGCTGACGCCATAATCATTTCTGGATTTAATATTATTCAGGAAATTCCAGAAAATGCCTAAAACTTCAATAAATCATAGAAAATTAACCGTAACTCCAAATTAAATAAATTATATATGAAAAATTATCAGAAAAATTCAAGGAATCCATCTGTACGATTTTCATGCATGTTAGAACAACTTATAGCTGCTGTATAGCACAAATCAATTAAATGGCATTTGAATAATCACATATGGAGTTTGAATTTGAATCTTGTATTCAAACCAACTTCATTTAATCTGTTGCTAGTTGCATTAGCTCAAAACACATTCATTTTGCCATGTCATGATCATGCATCATATTGTGCATTGCATTGATTGTGTTCCCTTCTGTGTTGCCGGTATTTGTCCCCTCTCGATAGACGTGATACCGATGATGTGATCGTTGACACTGATGAAGACTCAATGTTATCTTCAGAAGTGCCAGGCAAGCAAAACCCCCTTGTTCATTCCGATAAAATCCCACTCTCTCGCTCCTGCTCTCTTTTACTGCATTAGGACAACATCGATTCATCTGTTACTTGCTGCGGTAGCTGAACCCCTTTATCCTCTGCATGACCTGTCATTCCACAGTAATTAGATGAAACCCACTAGCATGAGTAGGATTTGTTTGAGCCCTGTTGTGCCTACTCATTCATGTTTGTTTGTCATGCCTGCTACTGCTTAGAGTTGAGTCAGGTCTGATTCATCGGGGATGAATCAGAGGCGTGTGAACATGTCCTACTGTGTGTGAGCTAAGTGTGTGAACACGATTTGGTAAAGGTAGCGGTGAGAGGCCATGTAGGAGTACATGGTGGGTTGTCTCATTGCAGCCGTCCTCAGGAACTGAGTTCTGTGTTTGTGATCCATGATTCAGCTACTACCACACATTGGGCCCGAAACCAATGGACCCTCTCGGCTTCTTGATCACCCTTGTCCTCTGTCCAGGAGTTGCAAGTAGTTTCTGGTGTTTGTAGTATGCTGGAGGCCGTGCACAGCGCTGACCGTAGGGGTGGGCTGTGATGCGGTAGGCACGTGGCACGGTGTACCGGGCGCCCGTGTGGTGTCTCGGGAACCCTGTTCACATCATTTGGGGCTGTGAGCGAAACTCCGGCCGGATCTCCTCATGGATGGAACCCGAATAGGCGATAAACCTGGACTAGAGACTCGAGTGTTTAGGCAGGCCGTGGCCGACACCCACGTTGGGCTTCCGCTTGAAGGTTGCCGAGTACATGTCGTGTAAACGGCGGTAAGTGGTGAGAGCGTGTGTGAAGAAGTACACCCCTGCAGGGTTAACATCATCTATTCAAATAGCCGTGTCCGCGGAAAAGGACTTCTGGGTTGCTTATATCAGTTCATAGACAAGTGAAAGTGGATACTCTAAAATACGCAAGATAAGCGTGAGTGCTATGGATGGCGTTCTCGTAGGGAGACGGGAGCGGATCCATAGTGGTGTATTGATATGGTGAATATGTGGACTCGTGTGCGCCACCTCAAAAGAGTCGCTTGCAGTCGTAGTTCAGGATAGCCACCGAGTCAAAGTTGGCTTGCTGCAGTTAAACCCCACCATCCCCTTTGTTGATAATGATGCATATGTAGTTAGTTCTGATGTAAGTCTTGCTGGGTACATTTGTACTCACGTTTGCCTATTTTATGTTTTGCAGAGAGACTTCGGTCTCACTAGTATTTCCGCGTGGTCTTCGACGTTTAGCTTGTTACCTCAGCTACGATCTTGTGCCTCGGTAGGATTTGGTAGATAGTCAGGCTTCTCAGCCTTTTTCATTTATAGATGTCTGTACTCAGACATGATAGCTTCCGCTTGTGCTTTGTTTTGTATGCTCTGAATGTTGGGTCATGAGACCCATGTTTGTAATATCTCGCTCCTCGGAGCCTATTGAATAAATTACTTGAGTCGTAGAGTCATGTTGTGATGCCATGTTGTATTTGCACATATCGAGCATATTGTGTGTATGTTATTGAAATGCTTGGTATGTGTGGGATCTGACCATCTAGTTGTTTATCTTTAGTAGCCTCTCTTACGGGGAAATGTCTCCTAGTGTTTCACTGAGCCATGGTAGCTTGCTACTGCTCCGGAACACTTAGGCTGGCCGGCATGTGTCCTTCTTCGTTCCTGTGTCTGTCCCTTCGGGGAAATGTCACGCGATGATTATCGGAGTCCTGTTAGCCCGCTACAGCCCGGTTCACCGGAGTCCTGCTAGCCCAGTGCTACAGCCTGGATTCACTCGCTGATGACCGACACGTTCGATGCTGGGTCATGGATGCCTGTCCCTGTAAGTCTGTGCCACTTTGGGTTTACGACTAGCCATGTCAGCCCGGGCTCCTTATCATATGGATGCTAGCGACACTGTCATATACGTGTGCCAAAAGGCGCAAACGGTCCCGGGCTAAGGTAAGGCGACACCCGTGGGAATACCGTGCGTGAGGCCGCAAAGTGATATGAGGTGTTACATGCTAGATCGATGTGGCATTGAGTCGGGGTCCTGACAGCATTGGTATCAGAGCTTGACTGCCTGTAGGATTACCAAGCCAAACTGGTCGAAGTTGAGTCTAGAAATTCCTTAGTTATATAAGGGAATTGATTGTGGGATGGAACGTAAGGCTCTTTTTACTCCTTATACTTTATGCCCTTCTGATCTGAGTCATCTTATCTTTCCTACGGGGATTAAGAACTAGGCTATCTCTTCTTTCTATCAGGATCACGTGTTACTAATCCGTAGACTTATAAGATTGTTGATTCAAGCCTCAGTTTAGTTCCTACTATCTTCTGTATGTTAACTGTTGATCTCGAAACCTTGATATTGTGCTCCTGAGTGGTTATGCCACCATTTTTGTGAATGTCTCAAATCTTTTCTGAGCATTTACAGCCGTTATGCTGTCCGAGTCATCCCAGGTTTCTAAGTAGTCTGATGCATTTGCAAATCCTTTCTTCCCGTTTCAATGTTCCCATGGGCCAGATTAACCACACTAATCAGTGAGTTGAGGTACTCCGTTACCTTGACATATATGTTGGAGATATTATTATGACCCTAGGTGTCTTAGGGGATCATCTAGTAATTTAGCCATGATTTGTGTTCCCAGTGTGATGATTCTGGTTTTTATTCTCGGAAGCATCCCGTGATGCTACTTGGTAGTAGGTATTCTATTTCTGGGTTTTGAACCCGAGATTCACTCTACTTACTTCATGTTGATAGTGTTTGCTAGTTCCTTCAGGATATTAGTAACCTTTGCGATAGTCCTCAAGGTTCGTGGTACATCCTTCTTCCAAATACCATGAACTACTTATGGCAGAAATTCCTCGTTGAACTGAAATATCACAACAGGATTATTCTTGATGAGTTCTCCATTATATATTGTGGCTCTGCCAGTGCTATCTTTCTACATGGGTTATCCGGAAGAAATATGTTGAACTTCGTTCGACATGCTAATCCATGCATCCACAACTCAGAAAATCATATGTTCTTTTGAGTTGTCCCATCTTAGTTGTTTCCGACCCTCGCCTATCAATTGATAGTCAAGAGTATGCATGCATTCGTTTATCAACGCCTATTACTCATGTGGTCCGTCAAGCCATTCTATCCTGAATGACTTGGAGAAACAAACTCCAGTACCTCATCCATATCTAGGATTGGGTCAAAGTAGTTGTATTCCGCAGATCAAATGCCAATCCAGCTTTTGGTTCTGTTCTACCTTGGAGTATTACCCCCTTTATGTCAGGATTTTCATGAGGATTGCACCGGCTCTTGAGAATTCTTGAGGTAGTGATACTTCTCGCCATCATTATTCATCCCTCGGTTCCATGTTGTCGCAACCGGAATGTCGACAAGTGAATTGTGCTGTGTGAAATCAATACTCCCAGCAAGCTCGTTGCTTGGTAGTTAAAGGATAATAATTTCATTCTTAGTATGTTGGTTTTCGAATCATCCTTCTAAGACTGATCGTGCTACCTAGTCCTTATTTTGGTGCACCCTTCGATTGATGAGTTAGGATCTTGTCAAGTCCTCACTCATTTGATCATATCGTCTTGCCCTCAAAAGCGAGATTGTTCTCGAGCTTAGTAACATACCGGTGGTTCGTGATTTTCTGAATATCTTCTCAGAAGTATTACCAGGTTGTCACCTGACCGCTATGTTGAGTTCGTGATCAAGTTGGTTTATTCCTGTAAACCACCCCTTCTCCAAGAATCCGTGTTGGATACCCTGAGCTAGTTGGTTAAGCTAGACAACAACTTGGAGAGTTGGAAGATAAAAGCTTGCTTGACTTAGTTCGTTCCAAAGGGATGTTCTTGTGTAGTGTGTATTGAAGAAAGATGATATCTTCATCGATTGGTCCCTGTGATCAGTTGCTGGACCTATTGTCTTATCAATCCTTTGATTTGAGCGTGGGCTATCGTCAAATCAAGTCAGAACCAACGATGTTCGTAATGTTGTCTTACTCGTGGTTGATCCCTCGAGCATACACCATTATATGTTTTGGGTCTGATCAATGCTATCACCGTGTTCACATGATGGTGGAAGTCCAGTGATATGGAAATTCCGATGAGTTGTTGTTGAGCCCATTGACAACATCCTTATCTCCTCCATGATGTTGTTGAACATTAAGTTAGTGTTGGAAACTTTTGAAGGCATTTTCTTCATGCTAGCTCATGAAGTACTTGTTTGATGAAAGGAGTGACTTCCTCTTATACACGTGCATTTGGTGAAAGTTGCCGCCGTGGATTTGAGAAAGTTAGTTTTGCTTCCTCTGGAATCATCCCAAGTCAGTCATGCATACGTGCGAAATATTCTGTGGTCTGGAGACTTGCAACCTTCATTCCATATGTGTTCCGAGCACACCAAGCCACTGATTGAGTTGTTCAAGGATAAAGGAGTCTGTCCAAGGTGAACTCTTTGGACTTCCACGCGTGGAGACTTCGATGTCATTAATGATGGTTCCCCCTCCTGAACTCGGTAGTGTTTTATTATAAGACTACTTTGTGGTCATGCTTGTCTTGGACATCGTGTTCACATGTTGTAGCAGAACCAGCTCATGTTTTGGAGCTTACTATCGTAGTTCATTCCCCGAGAATCTCGCAACGTCATCTCGTCGATTTGTGTTGCAAACTTTCATTTTTCTTCCTAGACTCGATGGGTCTGGAATATTCTGACACCAACCAGATCTGAATCTCAGGCAGATATGATGGTTGGAACATTTCCCCAAGAACTATAATATTGGTTCCTCGATAACTAGTAAGGTGGATGTCGTGGCCAGCACCACCCAGCCGAAAGACCTATTATTGTAGTATCTTGATTGAAGAAGTTGGCCACCTCCCCATAAGGATTTCGTAGGATTTACCTCCGTAACTGTTCCTCATGGATTCTATTGCCCCCGAAGTCCGACCTTTTACTTGATGTTCTAGTTATCAAACCATATCTATGAATGGGATACACTAGCACATCAAGGAGAACATTAGAAGCGGAGTGCTAAATGTCTCTCGGTCGATCATCCAGATTTTATTTCCTTGGCCTCGCTAAGAAGAAATCTGAGAAGTGTTATCTTCCTTTGCATCTGCATCATCCATCATCATTCATCATGGTAGCAAGTTGTGTTGCCGGGATCCTTGACACGGATGTTGGTAAAACCTTGATGAATATGGAAATGCTCAAGTTCTTGAGAGCACGCACAAGCGCTACGTGTTACCATTGGCACTAACTGGGTTTGCTCTCAGTTTCCTCGGCAATGCTATGACCTATTCAAACAGTGAATTCACTCTCTATTGTTGGGTTCTCCCCAGTTACTAGAATCATTCCCATCATTTGCATTTTGTTCCCAGCTTGCACCGCCAATGTGCCATTCTACCATGGGTCTCTTCCATTTCCGGTGATAAGCAAATTCATCCATTGCGTTGTCTTCAACAAGGTAATCCACATCATCCAAGTCTGAGTATGCCATTCTACTGACCCCCTCCAAACGATCGCTCGAGAATTGCCTTAGGCTGGTTTAAAGAGTTTCAATGATCTCTGAATCAAAAGTAATTCTTTTTGCCACTTAAGGGGATATCTCTACGAGTCACCTTCCCTAAGGTGTATCGTTATGGTATCATGGCAACTCAACTCCTCGCTACGTTGGCAATTGTTTACCACCTTCTTAGGTGTGGAATTGTTGTCTACCTAGTGAACCCTCGTCATCTGTTCCACTCCATCCCTCTAGAGGTGTGCTTCGTGTCTCAGCTCGAGAGATGTTGTTATGTCTCATTCCGTGGGTTAATCCTGAGTTGTTCGACCTTCGAGAAGAACCATTCTTTTAGGATCTTTCCTTTCCTCTCGTTGTCATGTTAGTTGGAGTTCTCAGAGCAAGACTTCGAGACAATGATGGTGAACGAATCAACGTCCATCTGAAGTGCAACTGGATCGTGAAGATTGTGCTAGTTTGCGTTCCCCCTTCACCTTACCCTACACTTGAATCTCGGGACGAGATTTTTGTTTAGTGGGGGTGAGTTGTCACAGCCCTAGAATATTGTTTGTAAATAGTTGCATCTTCATCCAGGCATCATATTTAAATTTCTGAAACTTGAACTGAGGAATTTTGGAAGCCTCAAAAACTTAAAATAAAAGAGGGGCAAAGAACCCTGGTAAATGCATTCAATGTTTTCAAAATGGCCTTAAATAATGTTGGTTATATTTTGGCAAGGGTTTTGCACCAAACCAAAAATAATGAACATTTTTGAGGAATATTTTGAGCACTGAATTTAAATCATTACTTTATTTGCATTTGGAACTATATTCATAACTTGTATAGAATATATTTCCAAATACCCTGAAACATTTTATGTGCTTTTGGAAAAGTCCATTAAGCAGCATAAATATTTTCAGAGGAGTTTTTGGCATTGTTTGAATTATTTTAAATTCAAAACAGTGGCAAAATAAATTAAATAAAACAAAACAGAAGAAAAAAATAAAACAGAGCAGAAAGCCACCTGGGCCACTTACCTGGCGCCACTTACCTGGCCCAGCTCCATCTGGCCGGCCCAGCCCACCTCCTCCCCCTTGTCCTCTTCCTCCTCTGCCAGGAGGACGAACAGAGGCGAGGCGTGGCGCGCGCCCGAGAGGCCTCGGCCACCTCCTGCTTTCCGGCCACCTCCTGCTTCCCCCGGCCTCCCTAGCAACGCCACGACGAGGCCTCGTGTCCCCTCGCTCCTCTTCCTCCCCCGCTGCATCCCCTCTCTCCTCTGTTCCCTCTCTCTCGCCTGGACCGAACGGAGCCGCCGCCACCGACGAGCTCCCTCGCGGCCACCGCCACCCCCCTCTCCTCCCCGACGCGCTCCTGAGCTCCGCAGTGCCTCCCTCGACCTCCCCGTCGGCTCACGCGACCGGAGAAGCCCCGAAGCGCCGTCTCGACGTTTTCCCCCTCCTCGGCCACCGGGGACTGCCGCTGTCGATTCGCCGCCTCCGACGCCTCCCCGAGCTCCCCGAGGCCACCGTCGCAACCCCTGTGAGCTCCTCTATGTTTCCCCTCTGACCCCCTGCTCGTTCTCGTGCCGTAGCTGCCGTCCCCGCAAGCACCGAGCTCCGGCCATCGCCATGGCCGGCGAACCTCGCGCCCTGGAGCTCTTCCGCTCGCTCCAGTAGCTCCCGCGTGCTCTCCAGGTTCCCAGGGTCCCGACGCGCTCCTCTGCTCTCCGGCTAACGCGCTGCAGCCACCGCGTCGTGCTGGCCCGAGCTCCGGCCGCCGCCTCGCTCGCCGTAGTTGCTGCTACCGGCCACCCCAGCCGCGGCCACAGCCACCACTGGATGCGCCGCGTCGCGGACGTTCCAATGAGCCAAATCGCGCGCCAAACCATCGCCCCTAGCTCGAATCCGAGCCGCGCCGCCGTGCGGAATGGTCGCCGCCGGTGATACTCCGGCGACTGCCGACGTGGCACGCTTAATTAGCGCTAATGACGCCCTAATCAACCCCCTAGGCCACTGACTGTGGGCCCCACCCCTGGTCAAACCCCAGTCAGCGCTGGGTTTGACCGGGATTAGCTCCTGTGTCACTGACGTGTGGCCCCCACACGTCAGGTTTGACCCGAGCCAGCCCAGTTGACCCTGCTGACGTCACTGTGACGTGGTGCTGACGCCATAATCATTTCTGGATTTAATATTATTCAGGAAATTCCAGAAAATGCCTAAAACTTCAATAAATCATAGAAAATTAACCGTAACTCCAAATTAAATAAATTATATATGAAAAATTATCAGAAAAATTCAAGGAATCCATCTGTACCATTTTCATGCATGTTAGAACAACTTATAGCTGCTGTATAGCACAAATCAATTAAATGGCATTTGAATAATCACATATGGAGTTTGAATTTGAATCTTGTATTCAAACCAACTTCATTTAATCTGTTGCTAGTTGCATTAGCTCAAAACACATTCATTTTGCCATGTCATGATCATGCATCATATTGTGCATTGCATTGATTGTGTTCCCTTCTGTGTTGCCGGTATTTGTCCCCTCTCGATAGACGTGATACCGATGATGTGATCGTTGACACTGATGAAGACTCAATGTTATCTTCAGAAGTGCCAGGCAAGAAAAACCCCCTTGTTCATTTCGATAAAATCCCACTCTCTCGCTCCTGCTCTCTTTTACTGCATTAGGACAACATCGATTCATCTGTTACTTGCTGCGGTAGCTGAACCCCTTTATCCTCTGCATGACCTGTCATTCCACAGTAATTAGATGAAACCCACTAGCATGAGTAGGAGTTGTTTGAGTCCTGTTGTGCCTACTCATTCATGTTTGTTTGTCATGCCTGCTACTGCTTAGAGTTGAGTCAGGTCTGATTCATCGGGGATGAATCAGAGGCGTGTGAACATGTCCTACTGTGTGTGAGCTAAGTGTGTGAACACGATTTGGTAAAGGTAGCGATGAGATGCCATGTAGGAGTACATGGTGGGTTGTCTCATTTCAGCCGTCCTCAGGAACTGAGTTCTGTGTTTGTGATCCATGATTCAGCTACTACCACGCATTGGGCCCGAAACCAATGGACCCTCTCGGCTTCTTGATCACCCTTGTCCTCTGTCCAGGAGTTGCAAGTAGTTTCTGGTGTTTGTAGTATGTTGGAGGCCGTGCGCAGCGCTGACCGTAGGGGTGGGCTGTGATGCGGTAGGCATGTGGCACGGTGTACCGGGCGCCCGTTTGGTGTCTCGGGAACCCTGTTCACATCGTTTGGGGCTGTGAGCGAAACTCCGGCCGGATCTCCTCATGGATGGAACCCGAATAGGCGATAAACCTGGACTAGAGACTCGAGTGTTTAGGCAGGCCGTGGCCGACACCCACGTTGGGCTTCCGCTTGAAGGTTGCCGAGTACATGTCGTGTAAACGGCGGTAAGTGGTGAGAGCGTGTGTGAAGAAGTACACCCCTGCAGGGTTAACATCATCTATTCGAATAGCCGTGTCCGCGGAAAAGGACTTCTGGGTTGCTTATATCAGTTCATAGACAAGTGAAAGTGGATACTCTAAAATACGCAAGATAAGCGTGAGTGCTATGGATGGCGTTCTCGTAGGGAGACGGGAGCGGATCCATAGTGGTGTATTGATATGGTGAATATGTGGACTCGTGTGCGCCACCTCAAAAGAGTCGCTTGCAGTCGTAGTTCAGGATAGCCACCGAGTCAAAGCTGGCTTGCTGCAGTTAAACCCCACCATCCCCTTTGTTGATAATGATGCATATGTAGTTAGTTCTGATGTAAGTCTTGCTGGGTACATTTGTACTCACGTTTGCCTATTTTATGTTTTGCAGAGAGACTTCGGTCTCACTAGTATTTCCGCGTGGTCTTCGATGTTTAGCTTGTTACCTCAGCTACGATCTTGTGCCTCGGCAGGATTTGGTAGATAGTCAGGCTTCTCAGCCTTTTTCATTTATAGATGTCTGTACTCAGACATGATAGCTTCCGCTTGTGCTTTGTTTTGTATGCTCTGAATGTTGGGTCATGAGACCCATGTTTGTAATATCTCGCTCCTCGGAGCCTATTGAATAAATTACTTGAGTCGTAGAGTCATGTTGTGATGCCATGTTGTATTTGCACATATCGAGCATATTGTGTGTATGTTATTGAAATGCTTGGTATGTGTGGGATCTGACCATCTAGTTGTTTATCTTTAGTAGCCTCTCTTACGGGGAAATGTCTCCTAGTGTTTCACTGAGCCATGGTAGCTTGCTACTGCTCCGGAACACTTAGGCTGGCCGGCATGTGTCCTTCTTCGTTCCTGTGTCTGTCCCTTCGGGGAAATGTCACGCGATGATTACCGGAGTCCTGTTAGCCCGCTACAGCCCGGTTCACCGGAGTCCTGCTAGCCCAGTGCTACAGCCTGGATTCACTCGCTGATGACCGACACGTTCGATGCTGGGTCATGGATGCCTGTCCCTGTAAGTTTGTGCCACTTTGGGTTTACGACTAGCCATGTCAGCCCGGGCTCCTTATCATATGGATGCTAGCGACACTGTCATATACGTGTGCCAAAAGGCGCAAACGGTCCCGGGCTAAGGTAAGGCGACACCCGTGGGAATACCGTGCGTGAGGCCGCAAAGTGATATGAGGTGTTACATGCTAGATCGATGTGGCATTGAGTCGGGGTCCTGACATTAACCCAGAGCCCAGTGCTAGTTTCTTTTTTTTTCCTTGTTTTAGAGTATCGCAGAAAAGGAAAATCAAACAGAGTCCAATTCACCTGAAACTTCACGGAACTTATTTTTGGACCATAAGAAGCCCACGGAGTATCGGAGATGGACCAGGAGAGTCCCGGTCTGCCCACGAGGGTGGCGGGCGCGCCCACCCCCTGGGCGCGCCCCCTGCCTCGTGGACGGCCCGTCCACTGACGTACTTCTTCCTCCCATATATACCCATATACCGTAAAAACTTCGAGGAGCACAATAGATCGGGAGTTCCGCCGCCAGAAGCCTCCGTAGCCTCCGAAAACCAATCTAGACCCATTCCGGCACCCTGCCAAAGTGGGAATCCCTCTCCGGTGGCCATCTTCATCATCCCGGTGCTCTCCATGACGAGGATGGAGTAGTTCTCCCTCGGGGCTGAGGGTATGTACCAATAGCTATGTGTTTGATCTCTCTCTCTCTCTCATGTTCTTGAGGTGATACGATCTTGATGTATCGCGAGCTTTGCTATTATAGTTGGATCTTATGATGTTTCTCCCCCTCTACTCTCTTGTAATGGATTGAGTTTTCCCTTTGAAGTTATCTTATCGGATTGAGTCTTTAAGGATTTGAGAACACTTGATGTATGTCTTGCGTGGGATACCCGTGGTGACAATGGGGTATTCTGTTGATCCACTTGATGTATGTTTTGGTGATCAACTTGTGGGTTCCGCCCATGAACCTATGCATAGGGGTTGGCACACGTTTTCGTCTTGACTCTCTGGTAGAAACTTTGGGGCACTCTTTGAGGTCCTATGTGTTGGTTGAATAGATGAATATGAGATTGTGTGATGCATATTGTATAATCATAGCCACGGACACTTGAGGTGACATTGGAGTATCTAGGTGACATTAGGGTTTTGGTTGATTTGTGTCTTAAGGTGTTATTCTAGTACGAACTCTAGGGCTGTTTGTGACACTTATAGGAATAGCCCAACGGATTGATTGGAAAGAATAACTTTGAGGTGGTTTCGTACCCTACCATAATCTCTTCGTTTGTTCTCCGCTACTAGTGACTTTGGAGTGACTCTTTGTTGCATGTTGAGGGATAGTTATGTGATCCAATTATGTTATTATTGTTGAGAGGACTTGCACCAGTGAAAGTATGAACCCTAGGCCTTGTTTCAACACATTGCAATACTGTTTACGCTCACTTTTACCATTAGTTACCTTGCTGTTTTTATATTTTCAGATTACAAAAACCTTTATCTACCATCCATATACGACTTGTATCACCATCTCTTCGCCGAACTAGTGCACCTATACAATTTACCATTGTATTAGGTGTGTTGGGGACACAAGAGACTCCTTGTTATTTGGTTGCAGGGTTGCTTGAGAGAGACCATCTTCATCCTACGCCTCCTACGGATTGATAAACCTTAGGTCATCCACTTGAGGGAAATTTGCTACTGTCCTACAAACCTCTGCACTTGGAGGCCCAACAATGTCTACAAGAAGAAGGTTGTGTAGTAGACATCAATGCACATTCTCGAGTGCATATAAACTGGTTGAAAAATCAAATATGTGTCCTTGGTTGCATGCTTAGGTCCCATGCAAGAAATGGGAATGAATTTCAAACACCCTACCACCGTCACTCGGCCGCAAACATTGAGATACCTGGTTTTTAAATTCTAGTAAATCCAAAACTCGTATGAAATTCATGAAACTTGGCATGCTATCATGGAGCGGCATCAACATGCCGTGGTAAATTTTTTGTCCCATTTGGGGTAGGTTGGGGTATAGGGTTCTCACAAACCAGAGCTTCTCACAACAAACGTGATGGTTTCGGTAGGGAACGTGCCACCTTTGGGAACAAAACGATATCGGTTGCCTCTTATTGCTTTCAAAAAAAATCGAGTGTCAATATAGAACAACAAGAGTGATGTGTTCAATTTTCTAATTTTTAGGGCTTCGTTTGGATATTTTTATACATTAACTGGGTTTTCTAGGCATTTTATGTGCATAATTCAAATTTGAATTACATGCACATTCTCCAGTGCATATAAACTGGTTGGAAAATCAAATATGTGTCCTTGGGTGCATGCTTAGGTCCCATGCAAGAAATGTGAATGAATTTCAAACACCCTGCCACCATCACTCGGCCGCAAACATTGAGATACATGGTATTTAAATTCTAGTAAATCCAAAACTCGTCTGAAATTCATGAAACTTGGCATGCTATCATGGAGCGGCATCAACATGCCGTGGTATGAAATTTGTCAGCTTCCCCAGGTTTAATTCGGTTTCCCCAGTTTAATTTGGTTTTTAAATATAAAACACTCATCGCAAACATTTTAGTTAGAACACCCGTATGCAAACCGACAGCTTCCCCAGGAAGCCAAGGGAAAATGTGCCGAGCAGGATTTGTGCAGCTCTTGAACGCAAATGTTTTTGATAGAACACCCGTATGCAAAGTGAGAGCAGCACAGGATTTGTGCATCTCTTCAAGGCAAACGGTTCTTTTGGATGACCCATGTGCAACCACGTACAAACAATTATTGGGTATGTTGCCATTTGTCAGACTGGAAAGATTTACATTTGTTGATCTAGTAATGTTGCCATTTGTCAATCCTTGTAACACTGCGGTTTGTCAAAATATGCAGCTAGAAATCATTAGCACTATCTAATTTTTGCAACTAAAATTCAGTAATTAAGCATAGATTTCATTCATAGATTAAGCAGTTGTTCTTAATTTATACAAACAGTTCATCTCGATAGCTGAACCGACCAAACTTCTCCCCAATTATTGCCAACCACGTACCGAAAAAGCTAGTTCAACTATATATAATAGCTAATTTTAAGTACGTTGTACAATTCGACCACACATCTATAGTCAGATGAACTGAACAAAATAGCCCATAAATACTACTACTACCACAGAGGGGCTTTGTGCTACTTCCGGCAGCCTCTCCTCTGCCGAGCGTGCTCACCCCCTCAGTAAGAGGCAGAGGAGGAAGAGGAGCCTACCGACGAGCTAGACAAATGCAATACGGTGCCTGCCGGTGCTGCACGTTCAGCGACGCTTGCCAGCTTGAACGCCCACTGCCGCTCCAGACGATCCTGCTCGAAGCGGCCGGACTGCTCGTAGATCTCCTGATTCCTCGCCTCTGCCTCGGCATGTGCTGTGGCCACGGCTGCGGTAAGGCTGTTTGCATGCTCGACGAGGCGCTCCTCCTCCTCCCACAAGAACTCGATGTAGCACGCAAGGTCGCTGACGCACGTGCGGGTCTCCACCTCCGCCTCCCACCTTCGGGCCGCGGCAGCGGAGTGGGTGATAATCCTGGCGGTCGATGGTGGGCTGGCGGTCACGACGGCCGATGATAGGGTGGCGGCCATGACCACCACCTCCCGCCTTCAGGCCGCGGTGGCGGAGCGGGTGATGGCCACGGTGGCCGGCAGTGGGGTGGCGGCCACGATGGCCACCTCCCACCTTCAGGCCGCAGCGGCGGAGCGGGAGATGGCCCTGGCTTTCAACGATGGTGTGGCAGCAATGGCGACCGGCAACAGCTGCCGACGGGTAGCGACCGCGGAGCGTGTGGTGGGTGTTCCGCGCACACCCAATAGGGACGCCACGTGCACTACACTACGCCGGGGACTGCGCCACCGCGGCGGTGTAGCCTCCTAGCCGGAGCTGTCCTCTGATGACGGCGGAGTGGCTGAGCGACGACGACGGACCTATGCCATTGGCGATTGTGGGAGAAGCAGACGAGATAAGCTATAGGGATGGAGGGGAAAATGTGACGTAGGAATCGCCGGCCGTGAGGGTTTTTATAGCAGGCTGGTAAGCATTGCGATTTTGGGGGATTTCACCGAGCCGGCCGGGAAGCTTGCCCGGGAACCTGTGAGGTTGTGCGGTAACGGGCTCACCCACGATTCATTGGCGCCACCGTTTGGCCAAAAGAACGCCACCGCGCGCTGCGCAAGCTTGTGTTGTAAGCCGTGTGCGACAACGGGGTGACAAGATGTGCAAGAGGACACGTTTAATAAAAAAACATTTGCGATTTAATTACCTACTATACCCTGTCCTGGTTTATAAGTAGGATTTAACTAATAAAATACAAATGCATGTCACCAAAGATTATATCGTTGGAGTCGTATTTGAACATAGTTTCCAGCTATACAATTTTTGTAACATGCATTAACACTGTTTTGGTTAAATTTAAGGTTATATACCAGCAAGCGTTTGCCCGCAACACACACGGCTTATTCCATCACAAACAGTTCGAATGGATCAACTGTATGCCACGTATCGCACACACAACTCTAATCTGATTCGTGCTTGATGTCTCCGACACCGCTTGCACAGTTCGTCTTATTTGCCATGTATCACTGTGCTGTCCTCTTCTCGTGTCCCTCGGCAAGCTCTGCTCGCTATTAGGCGCCGCGGTGTGCTCTGCTCGCGTCCGTCGGCGCGCTCGGCTTGTGGACAACTTTTCCTTACACGTCCAACTGCTATATGCATATATATACTAGCAAGATGCTCGTGCGTTGCACGGAACATCAAGATATATTTGTATGAGTAGTTTATCTTGTGAGAGAAAAGGATGAACGAGAGAAGTCCTTATCTACAAGTGTGGAGAGAGGTGCGGGTATCTTTTTGCAAAGTTGTCATAGTTTGCTTTCTAACCATCAGATATAGATCGGACGGTCTATATTACACGATGGCAGGCATACCACACTACAAAAAAAGACACATCCGTGACATTTTGGGCCGAACTGAAATTTTTTCTGTCATACTTATGACACTTCTATGATGATAATTGTGACAAAACCCGGTATCATCATAGATGTGGTGGGCTCCTACTTCTATGACAAAAAATCATGATAGAAAACGGGCTTTTTGTCCTGGGCGGGCCGGAGACGCAGCTGCATGACATTCTTTGGGCCGTCCGTGAGGGAAAAAAACGTGGTAGAAGCGAGGGCGAGGAAAATATCGGGGTGTTCCCGGTTACGGTGGGTGGTCGGTGCCAAGCGATGCACGTTTCTCTCATACACACACGCGAGGCATTGGGCTCTAACTGAACCCGAGCGAGGCGTTGGGCTCTAACTGAACCCGAGCGATTGCACTACAGGCTACGCGTTACTGAACCCGAGCGATCAATCGATGGCTGTTAACTAAACCCGATCGAGCGATTCCTTCGCTACTGCTGCTAACTGAAGCCGATTGATGCTGCCTATGGATGAACAGTGAGCGTTGCTGGGGGGGTGGATGAACAGTTCCTGGTGGGGGTGGATGAACAGGACCCCGTGGTGTTGCCTCTGGATGAATAGGATCCGATCGATCGAGCCGGTTGGGGCTGGATCAACAGGACCCCGTGGAGGGCAGGATGAACAGGACCACCCCATGGAGGGCTGGATGAACAGTAGACGATGGAGGGCTGGATAAACAGTGGCCCGTGGAAGGGTGGTTGAACAGGAGCCCGTAGAGAGGGCTGGTTGAACAGTAGCCGGTGGAGTAGCGCACGGTGGAGGCTGGATGAACAGGAGCCCGTGGATGAACAGTCGCAGGTGGAGGCTGGAGGAGGTCGATGGTGGATGCACAGTAGCCCGTGGAGGTTGGAGGGGGTCGACGGTCGAGATGAATAGTATCTTGTGGAGTCCCGTTTTGCGGTACGCAACACCCCTCCTGATGAACAGGCCCCCCGTTTCGACCGTAGCGCTCCAACACAAGTCCGTTTCCTCCGTTTTGCGGTACGCCACACCCCTCCCGATCAACATGACGCCCATTTCGACCGTAGGAGGTCCGTTTCCTCCATTTTGCGGTACACCAGACCCCTCCCGATGAACAGGATCCCGCTTCGACCGTGGCCGGTCGAACACAAGGCCGTTTTCCTCCGTTCTGCGGTACGCCAGGCCTCGTTTCTACCGGCTGTTCCGTCCAAGCCCTCCCGATGAACACGACGACACATTCCGTTTCGACCCAGCCGGTTGGCTCCCCATGAACACGACGACGATGCTGTTTCTCCGTTCCAACCCAGCCATGTACACGAGCCCTGGCCATACGTATGCACGAGTAGGCGTTTGAGACCCTGCCCATATGTACGTACGTGGTCGTATTTTCTTTCTTGCACACTGGCCGTTGTACGTATGTGTACATGCTACGTGCGCGCCTCTACTACGACACGTGTGCGCCTCTACATCGACCAGTATGTACGTACACATTCGCGACCAGAATGATAACGCTACATACGCTTTGACCAGGTGGGTCCCGACTGTCAGGCACTTCCTTGTGTGCGAAGATGTAGCTAATGGGTCCCAGCAGTCAGGGGGGCGAATCGTTTTTTTGCCCGGACGCACTTCCTTGCGTGCGAAGGTGTAGCTGGTGGGTCCCAGCAGTCAGGGGGAAACATTTTTTTTTGTGAAATACGGTGGCCCGTCCGGTGGGTCCCCGCGTTAGGTGGAGGAATAATTATTTTACGCGTAATAAGGAGGCACTTCCTTGCTGTGGCCATGGACCCAACTGTCAGCCTCTCCACGTACAGTCCATGTCCGATGGAAGTCGTTCCTTGACCACGTTGACCACGCCACGCCGAGAGCACCAGGGCAGTGGACGACGGTGAGGCCTAGGAAGGGGACGACACGGAGCCAGGAAAGACGTGGCAGTGGAAGCCCGTGCGGAGAGGAGTACGAGGGTTCACTGGTTCGGCTGCGGTGTGAGGCTGCCGTCGCCGCAGAATAACAGGGGGTGTGGGTGAGTAGAGGTATGGCCTGGCCAGCAGTGGGAGTAGTAGGGGGCGGTGAGGCCTCTGTGGCATCACAGCCGGCCATGGGAGGCTAGAACACGAGGCACGACCGGCGCTGGTTTGGGCGGCTGGAGCAAGAAAACCAGAGGTTGAAGAAGCACTACGGCCGTTGGATGGACATCGTACGGTCAATGGAGCTAGAATCGTGCATATTGACTAAGTTGACAAAGCCCTCCGTCCCCGTCAACTTAGTAGGCCCACAAGTCAGCCTCCCACTATACTGGGCCCCAGCTAGCAGGGGGTTCAATTTTTTGTGCATAATAAGGAGGCACTTCCTTGCGTGCGAAGATATAGCAGGTGGGTCCGAGCTGTCAGCGGCTGTAACGTTTTTTTCATGAAATACAGTGGCCCTTTCGGTGGGTCCCAGATGTCAGGTGGAGGAATCATTATTTTGCGCATAATAAGGAGACATTTCCTTGCATGCGGCCGTGGACTCAGCTGTCAGCCTCTCCATGCACAATCCACTTCAGATGCATGTCGGTCCTTGACCACGTTGACCAGGCTGCGTCGAGAGCACCAGGGCGGTGGACGACGGCGAGGCCTAGGAAGTGAACGACACGGAGCCAGGGAAGACTCGGCAGTCGTTCCCCCACACAAAGGGGAGTACAACTGTACGAGGGTTTACTGGTTCGTGTGCCGTCGCCGGAGAATAACATCAGGTGTGGGTGAGTAGAGGGATCGCTAGGCCAGCGATGGGAGTACGATGGGGCGGTGAGGCCTGCGCAGCAGCACAGCTGGCCGCGGGGAGGAGGGAGCAGGCAGTCCCGCTGGCGCTTGTTTGAGCAGCTGGAGCAGGAAGAGCAGAGATTGAAGAAGCACGACGGCCGTTGGATGGAAATCCAACAGTCACTGCTTGTGCGTTAACCTTTTTTCAGGAAAGCCTCAAATCTATGGAAAACAGCATACAACCCATATTGTGGCCGTGGACCTAGCTGTCAGCCTCTCCACGTACAGTACTCTTCCATTGGAAGTTGGTCGTTGACCACATTGACCACGCCGCACTGAGAGCACTGATGTCTACTACACAACCTTCTTCTTGTAGTTGGGACTCCAAGTGCAGAGGTTTGTAGGACAGTAGCAAATTTCCCTCAAGTGGATGACCTAATGTTTATCAATCCGTAGGAGGCGTAGGATGAAGATGGTCTCTCTCAAACAACCCTACAACCAAATAACAAAGAGTCTCTTGTGTCCCCAACACACCCAATACAATGGTAAATTGTATAGGTGCAATAGTTCGGCGAAGAGATGGTGAAACAAGTGGTATATGGATGGTAGATAAAGGTTTTTGTAATCTAAAAATATAAAAACAGCAAGGTAACTAATGATAAAAGTGAGCGTAAACGGTATTGCAATGCGTGGAAATAAGGCCTAGGGTTCATACTTTCGCTAGTGCAAGTTCCCTCAACAATACTAACATAATTGGATCACATAACTATCCCACAACATGCAACAAAGAGTCACTCCAAAGTCACTAATAGCGGAGAACGAACGAAGAGATTATGGTAGGGTACGAAACCACCTCAAAGTTATTCTTTCCAATCAATCCGTTGGGCTATTCCTATAAGTGTCACAAACAGCCCTAGAGTTCGTACTAGAATAACACCTTAAGACACAAATCAACCAAAACCCCAATGTCACCTAGTTACTCCAATGTCACCTCAAGTATCCGTGGGTATGATTATACGATATGCATCACACAATCTCAGATTCATCTATTCAACCAACACATAGGACCTCAAAGAGTGCCCCAAAGTTCTACCGGAGAATCACGACGAAAACGTGTGCCAACCCCTATGCATAGGTTCATGGGCGGAACCCGCAAGTTGATCACCAAAACATACATCAAGTGAATCACACGGTATCCCATTGTCACCACAGATACGCACGGCAAGACATACATCAAGTGTTCTCAAATCTTTAAAGACTCAATCCGATAAGATTACTTCAAAGGCGAAACTCAATCCATTACAAGAGAGTATAGGGGGAGGAGAAACATAAGATACAACTATAATAGCAAAGCTCGCGATACATCAAGATCGTATCACCTCAAGAACACGAGAGAGAGAGATCAAACACATAGCTACTAGTACATACCCTCAGCCCCGAGGGAGAACTACTCCCTCCTCATCATGGAGAGCACCGGGATGATGAATATGGCCATCGGAGAGGGATTGCCCCCTCCGGCAGGGTGCCGGAACGGGTCTAGATTGGTTTTTGGTGGCTACGGAGGCTTCTGGCGGCGGAACTCCCGATCTATTGTGTTTTTCTGGAAGTTTTAGGGTACGTGAGTATATATGGGTGCAGGAAGTACGTCGGTGGAGCTTCGGGGGCCCCACGAGGCAGGGGGCGCGCCCTAGGGGGGGCGCCCCCCACCCTCGTGAGCACCTCCCTTGGCTCCTGACGTGGGGTCCAAGTCCATCCGGTAGCTTTCCTTCCAAAAATAACTTCTCCAGTTGATTTCGTTCAGTTTCGACTCCGTTTGATATTCCTTTTCTTCGAAACATTGAAGTAGGCAAAAAACAGCAATTCTGGGCTGGGCCTCCGGTTAGTAGGTTATTCCCAAAAATAATATAAAAGTGGATAATAAAGCCCAATATTGCCCAAAATAGTAGATAACATAGCATGGAGCAATCAAAATTATAGATACGCTGGAGACGTATCAAGCACCAAGGCGGTGGACGACTGCGAGGCCTAGGAAGGGGACGACACGGAGCCGGGGAAGACGCAACATTGGATGCCCACATAGAGAGGAGTACGAGGGTTCACTGATTTGGCTGGGGTGTGAGGCTGCCGTCCCCGCAGGGCCTGGCTAGCGGTGGGAGTAGTAGGGGGCGGTGAGGCCTCAACGGCAGCACAATCGGCCACTGGAGGAAGGAGCAGGCGGTCTCGCCGGCGTTGGTTTGGGCGGCTCGTGCAAGAAGAGCAACGATTGAAGAAGTAGTAGGACTGTTCGATTCAAATCCAACGGTTACTACTGCTAGAATCGTTTGTTGATTAAGTTGACAAGCCCTGCGTACGCGTCAACTTAGTAGGCCCACATGTCAGCCTCCCAACCGACACGCCCCAGATGTTAGTGGGAGGAATCATTTTTTTCCGCGTAATAAGGAGGCAGTTGATTGCGTGCGACCAACCCATCGAAGGGAGTAGGGTGGGCCAGGGAAGCCTACGCGGAATCACAACGGGCCGCAAGAGGAGGGAGCAGGCAATCCCGCCGGCGCTAGTTTAGGCAACTGGAGCAGGAAGATCAGAAAATAAAGAAGCACGTCGGCCGTTGGATGGACATCCAACAGTCACTGCTGCTAGAATCGTGTGTTGAGTGACAAAGCATTGCGCAAACAAGTCAACCTTGAAATCTGTGGCGTGTACATCCCATTTGCTATTATTTTTTTATAATTTTTACTCATTTTCTAATTCATATGGAATTTATTGCAGCCCATTTTCCATTTTTAGAATTGCTGCCCATTTTCTGGTCAGTACCAGGGTTAAAAAAATTAACTAAATATGTGGGAAATTTTGAAAATTCATAAATTTTTGATGAGGGAAAAAATATTCTTAATCCAAAAATTAGTAGCCATATTAAAACAAATTTAAAAATAAATTAGTACTATGTCATGTTAAATCCAATGAAATACTCCCTTCGTCCCAAAATTCTTGTCTTAGATTTGTCTAAATACGGATGTAT
The DNA here is from genome assembly GCF_018294505.1 of Triticum aestivum. Lineage (NCBI taxonomy): Eukaryota > Viridiplantae > Streptophyta > Magnoliopsida > Poales > Poaceae > Triticum > Triticum aestivum. Next base: position 273,871,931 of record NC_057812.1, read on the forward strand.
CAAGTCATGTTTTGGTATTAGATACATCCGTATCTAGACTAATCTAAGAAAAGAATTTTGGGACGGAGGGAGTATAAGATATCAGTGCAGAACAAAAACAAAAAAATAAACTAATATCCCATTTGCTATAACTTTTTTGGAATTTTCAACCCCTTTTGATATTACTTTTAACAGACACTGACAATACTCTTTGGCTAGACCGGAATGCATCCCTCCTCGTCTTGAAAGATTTGCAGCCCAGTAAGTCGTAGAAACAAATAGGCCTAGCTTGGGTATTCTTTAAAAAGAAATACTGGGCTACCTATTTTCCCAAAGAAAAAAACTGCTAAGCTGGTCATGTTGTTAGATGGGCCACAGAGACCGCACAACCCAGTTTATAGCCTGCTCCTCTGAATTACTACTAAAAAAAGTTGTGCAATTCTGTCGTTAATTGACTATACGTTGAAAATGATGTGGGTCCCAGATATCAGGAGGGTGGATTAGAGTAAAAAACGAGGGGTTCATCTAAGTAGTAAAAGAGGCGTTTGCTTGTGTTCGGGAGTGGATCTGGTGGGTCCGTACTATCATACTCACAACTACAGTCCTCTCCTGATTCACTATGTTGACAGGGACCGTTTCAAAAAAAACTATGTTGACAGGGACGGACGGTGGCGCCGCGGCGAGCGCACCAAGGCGGAGGATAAAGTGTTGTCGCCAATGTGCTAGGCTGGGTTGGACATTCTTATTGAAAAATAAAAATGGACCAGATCTATTTACGACGTTGACTACGATTTGCATGGGTCCGCTGGTTGCAGGAAGAAATGCTTGGAGAAAGAAGACTGGTCGCTATCTTTGTCGAAGAATAATATCGACTGAATGTAACGACACTATCATAGGAAATAATATCCTCCTGTTAAATCATGAATTTAAAGAACTGGTGCATGAGAATTTAGCTTTATTTATTTATTTATTTACTTATTTATGTTTAGGGGACCATGAGCATGTACCTGGGCCAGATTCATGTGAGAGCCTCCCTTCCGGTTAATTATGGGCTTCCCTATTGGGCCTTCATCAATGGGCTGCATGTTTTCAACAAGTGGAAAATGTGTTCTGTACAAAAAATAGTATGCGCTACATACGGTACGGGGCACTAAAGGATCGAACCATGCAACGACTTCCAAAACATTGTGTTTGCTCCAAAACATTGTGTTTGTTGTTCTAAAAACACATTTATTCAACCAACAAACAAAATATACTACTGATTGTACATTGAAAACAGCAGCAGCAGCAGCAACCAGGGCTCGGGGTGCAACAGAAGCAGTAAGCAGGCCAGAAGAGTGAAGACGCAGCTCTCTCTTCCAAACCAAACATCAGCCATCATTAAAAATGGGCTACCAAAAAAGAACAAGTGTATGCATCAAACTAAATAAAGATCCTACTACACCAAGTGTACACATCTAACTATCTAGCTTAGTTAGACGTTACTATTTATTAAGCTGTGGCGATTGGCTGACGGCTTGAACCAGATGGGTGCATGACGGGGGAAACTCCAGCTAGCAGGTCGAAGTTTGATACTTGTGACCCTCTCTCCTACTTTGGGCTGCAGAGCGTGGCGACACATATCAGGGTATGGTGCATGCAGAGATGCATGGTACGCTGTGTACACACAGTTTTGCCTGATGAACGAAACTGCGCTGCCATCATGATCCTTGCCGTCGGTTATCTCCTGGTTAATCGGATAATTTAGTCCGACAAACAGAGAGCGTGTACCAAGGCTACTTACCAACCTCCAGTCAAAAATTCCTGAAGGCCTAGAGAAGCTGGGATCCTGCTCAAAGACCTTGCAGTGACTGTGATTGTATTCCGCGAAACAACACGTCCGGTAGGTGCGAACGATCATCAAACGTTCGCCGTCATCTGATCGAGCCAGGAACCACCTGCAACTGCCATGCCGCTTTTCTTTGAAAGGTTCTGGGATTAGGAAGGGTAGGGACACCAGGCGGCCTACAACATCATATCAAGTTGGAGTCAAATAACCCTAAAAAAATTTAGAGTCAAATAAAAAAGGGCTCTTGATGTAGTCAATCTTAAGAATAGCATGTTATGAGCATGAATATTTTTTCAGTAAATGTTGACAGTAATATAAGCAAGCCATCATGATATCATAGGAAAGTAACATACTGCTGTAACAGCCCTTTGTAGCGATGACTGGAGTAGGCCAGCAATACTTCCAGCCATAGAAGGAGTCGACAGCGTAAATGAAGCCCTTGTGTTCAATGGCATCGGAGAACCATGGAGGATGTATGATTCTGCGATGGACGTGCAGATTTATCCACTTACCGCAGTGACCTGTCACATAGGCGAGACCGCGGTTGAAGAACGCAATTAGCCTGAAGTCTTTATAATTTGCAGATCTTGTGGGCACTTGGCAGATTACAACCTTGAGCAAATCAAACTTGGTATCATGTTGGCTATTGTAAGATTCCGAGTATTCTGGGCCGCGGTGCCAAAGCAGTGCAGTGTTAATCGAAGGAAGGGGGATCAATCGCCGGGTGTAGACCTCCATGAGCATCCAGCTGCCGCGACCGTCGACGAGCACCATCCAAGACGTGTTCATGCCGACCCAGTACATACCGTTAATGTAGTTGAGGGTGACGGGGATCGGATCGCAGTCAAGGGGGTTGATGCTTGCCACCCTATGATAGTTATGCTGCGTGACACGCCGTTTCTGAAGATCAGGCGGCATCAGCAAGCAAGGAGTTGGCTTAAAAAGCTCCGGCCTGAGGGCTTTGAGTAAACGGTACAACCCCGACGGGCACGTAGCGAGCGGCATGGTACTGAGATTGTGCACACACGAAACAATGAGCTTGATTACCTCTGTGGGGAGCGAATTCCAGCCACTCTTTCGATGGACGCTGCTCGGTTCTGCCATTGTTAGTGCTTGGGTTTCGGACGAGGGGGGAGGCGCCTTAGCGGGGATGGAAGATTGGACGAGGGGGGAGGCGCCTTAGCGGGGATGGAAGAGCGGACAAAGATGGAGAAGCGAATATGTGCTGCAGGAAGTGGACATGTGATGATGACTATAGCACGCCGCTTGACTTACGAGACACATACCAGCAGCGTAGGGTCATATCGAAGTCACACAACTTGCTTGAGTGATCACAGTACTGGTCCAATCATTGTTATATCAAAAGTAAACTATTTGGGGTGAAACATAAGATATTTTTAGTGATACGTATATCAAAAGTAAACTGTTTTCTCTCAAATTTGTGAATATGTATTATTCTACTTTGGATCCATTGCAACGGACGGGCTCATTGTTATAAAGGTTTATCTCTTGCATTCTCCGCAACCAACACCTAGTGTACTGGTCCGGGCCGGATGCTCGCAGCGCGATGACCTGAGTTCGAATTCTGTCCTAAACTTTAGCTTTTTATATTTTTTTAATATATACTATACTTCTTTCGCTACTGTACTGGCAGTGGAACCCACAGAGTACTTAGAGTATAAGATTAAGGATGGATTTGTTTCTTTTTAACTTTCTGTACGAATCGCTAGCCTGCAAGTCATGTACACTATACTGATAGTGGAACCCATAGAGTACTTAGAATACAAGATTAAGGATGCAATTAACTTTTTATAGAGGGCGAATCATACACGCAATTAACTCAAATGGATTGGACGTGACTCTATTATTCTCCAACGGCAACCGACAAATTTCCCCCCGCGGGCTGGAGTGGGTTTCTCGGTTTGCATGCGGGTTTAATGGAGGCGAGGAGGCGTGTTCAGCCGGGCGTGCAGTGGACAGCGCAGTACTATTCGATTTGACAACTACAACTAGTATATTACTAGTATGCGGGTACGTGCATAGCACGTGCAAAGTTCAATTCGTGAAAACAGATCTCCCATGCTGATTTTTTTCTTCAAAAAAGAAGTCCTTGAAAAGTCTAACAAATCAACAATTCTGTTCTGTTTGTATGTGAAGTTATCATGACAGCTATCCTAATTTCACTAATCAAAATGTCGTAGGTGTATAAGTCTTCCCTCCTTCTTGGTCACCGCACACAACCAAAGATGACTTGTTAACGTGGACGGAGGGAGTAGCACAGTCTGCAAGCATATATAGAGAGAGACGTGTAGTGCGATAGTATATAGTAAAGTTTGTGCTATATGCACGTACTTACAAAATGCGTACGAATACACAAGGTTTCCAAACTTTCCCTTTTCCATACTTAATTAAGGACGCTAATAATTCCTGAACGTTCGGGACTTATCATTTGCGTCCCAAAATGTCACAGCCCTAGCTTTAGCTTTGCTTGTGGACTAGTCTTGGTTGTTGCATCCTGTTTAAATTTTGCTTAAACTTGAAATGGGGATGTTCAAACCCTAGAACCAAATGAAATGCAACTAGGATCAAAATAAAAATATTATCAATGAACCCAAAATGCCCTTCAGAAAAGTTCATGATTTTTGAATTGGTCTAGAACTTCTGTCAAAAATGGTGCACACTTTTCTAGGTCATTAATGGATTTTTGAATTAACCCATATTTTATTTGAATTGGAGCTATTAATTCCTATAAAATATTTGGTAGCTCCAAATATTCTAAAACTTATTGAGGGCCTCTGAAACAATTCAGTTACTGCCCACAAATATTTTCAGGATTTATAAAACTGATTTGGTTTATAAACTAAATAAAAACAGAGCAAATAAATAGAAAAACAGAAATAAAAGAGAGAGAGAGAGGACTTACCTGGAGCTCAGCTGGCCTGGCCCAGCTGGCCGATGCCAGTCATCCCCAACCTCTGCCAGAAGGCAGAGGCGAAGGAGGGCACGTGTAACATCCCAAAATTCTAAATTTTGGAATGTTATAATAAATAGATAGATTTGTTTGATTGATTGTGTGAAATTGAGTGAAATTCGAAACCTTTTTGAAAGTTAAATGAGAGGGAATAAAAGGACTTTCTCAAACTTTCATTTTGCATTCGTGATCTCCGTGAATTCAAATTCTTTTCACCACGAAACCCTGGAGAGAAGATGACAGGACTTCTTCCATTTATTTAAATGACAAGGGGTGTTGAAAATATTTGAATTTCATTTGAGAATATTTCCAATTCTGAAACTTTATGCAACTCAATGATTTTCACGAGCGAAGATAAAATGACTTCTTCAAATTATATGAAATATGAGTTGGGAGTTTCAAAGGATCAATTTCAAAGTCCTTTTGGAATTAATTTTCAATTTGGATTTATTTGAGTTTTATTCAAATTATTTTCTCCAAAAATAAAATATATGGAAAATAGGGTAACATGATTCCCTACATTAGAAAATTGGAAAAAAATTAATTTGAAATCATTTTGGTATTTTTAGAATGATTTTTGTTGGATTTTAATAGACCAGTAGCACTCTTTGATTTATCTGAATTTGTGTGGATTTTATTTGGCATGATAAAAATGTCCATGTTGTAGAAAATCTTTTTCTGCAAATTTTGGTATATTATATGCCTATATAATTTTTTTATTTCTATTTGTTTTATCTGTTTTGTTTGTCTGAAAAATGTAAAAAAACAAATCCCTCTAGACCGACCGGACCGAGCCGGCCCAGCTCGCCAGGCCACGGCCCAGCCGGCCCACGCCAGTGACCCGCCATCCCCGAGCTCCCACAGGAGTTCGTCTCCCGCACGAGAGCGTCACCGCCGGAGTCCGGCCGGACTCCGCGACCGTCTTGCCCCTCCCGCACGCAAGAGCCGCCGCCTCCTCCCTCCATAAATAGCTCCGTCCCGCCCCGCGCCGCTCCTCGCATCTCGCTGCCGCCGCCTCGCGAACCACCGCGCCGCTGCTGCATCCCGCCGGATCTGTGCCGTCACCTTGCTGCTGCTGCCGCCCACCACCGCGACGCCGCGTCGCTGCTGTCGCCCCGCGCCGACGCCCGCCGCTGCCGTCGCCGTCCTCGCCTCGCCACGGCAAACCTCGCAGCCGCCGTCGAAGTCCGCCGCCGCCGCCGGACTCGCTAACTGCCGCCGGCGGTTTTTGATGGAAAACTGGCCCGAACAGGTACAAACCGACCCGGTTTTCTTTTTAGGTTTTTCTTTAGTTCGGTTTTATTTTATCAGATCGGTTTTTCTTTTGCCTAGTTATTTTGAGAACGTTCGCTGGTTAGGTTTTCACAGCGAACAAATTCGTTAGTTAGCGTTCGACAGCGAACGTTCGTTATTTAGTCTTTTCCTTTTCTTTTTAATTTCGGCCAGGGACCTATCTGTGATGATTTTATTTACAGTTTAGTCCTTGAACTTCAAACGATCATTACTTTTTACTCGTTAGTCCAAATCCAATGAAACCAACGCTCACATCTTCGTTATGCTCCCCTCTTTCCATTAATCCAACTCAAACATGTTTTTGACAGTTTTAAAATTTGAATTCAACCAGATTAGTGTTTGAACTTCGTTTGATCGTAACTTGAGTTTCGTAGCTCCGTTTCAGTTGATTCTTTTTGCAAATCGAAGCTCTTGACCTAAAATTTCTGATAAGGCCAAATTCACATAATTTTGGTACTATTAGAAATTGATTTATGTTGCAAGAGTTATTTGCTTGGTTTGATGTTTTCCGAATCGTCTTCTTCGTTCTTTCTGATCTTTTTAGTGATTGCTTATGTGTGGTTACTATTGCTTGCTTACGATAGATTGACCGGAGTGTGACGAGTAGAACTATCAAGAGTATGAGTGCGAATCATCTTCATCAACATTGCAGGCAAGTTCACACTTTGATCATATCCCTTTCATACCCAGTTTTATGCATTAGTTTCACCCTCAAACATTGCATGAGTAGGTTTTGATAACAAGTGGGTATTGGGAAGTATTTGATGAGGTAGGAACCTATTGTCCTGCATTCAAACCTTGGGAGTTACTATTACGTTATGCTTATATTGCCATGCTATGCTCGTAGATGTGGATTGGGTTTGAGAGTATTCATGACAGACGTGAGATTGTTAATTAATGGTTTACTTAAGGTGGCAACTTTAACACACATCTGGGTGGATTGAGGCACCTGGGTATTCCAGCGATTGCCTGTGTAGGCACCTGGGTAGACCAGGATTGCCTGTTTTTTTGGACCGCCACCCAGACTCAAAGGGATCATGAGATTATTCATACTAGAAACTTCCGTGTGCAGCCACAAGCTATTATGGGCTCTAGCATAGTTGATTAGGTTGTGCGAACTCTTACAGTGGTAGACTAGCAGATGTAGGGGAGAGTAGGTGTAATGGTCTACCCGATCGTAAGGTGCTAGCGCTTCTGAAAGACTATGTCTCGGTCATCCGTTTCTCAAACACCATGTAGTGCGAGAAACCAAACGGAGGCGATCGAGTCTTGTGGGGAAAAGTGCACAAACCTCTGCAGAGTGTATAGACTAATCATGATTAGCTGTGTCCCCGGTTATGGACATCTTGAGTATCTAGTTCTTGGATTATCCTGTTGATCTCATCATGTTACTTTAATTAATATTGTTGGGTTTTAATGATGATACTTAATTGGGATTGAGAATGCTGTCAACCATTCTCAATGTTTAACAACCACCATGATAGTTAAATAAAATTTATTCCTTTGCAGTAGGGAAAAATTGGCATTTCGCAAAAACCATATAACCATAGAGCTTTTCCACCAGCCATATGTGCATGTAGTGATAGCCATTGTTCATCATTCTCTATGGTGTGAATTTGCTAGTACATTCAATGTACTGACCCTTTGTGGCTGCAACGTCTCATGTTGCAGGATTATATTACGACGAGTAAGAGATACGTTAGGGTTACGATTTCTACACTCAACTTTGCCGTTGGTGTTGATGGGAATCCACAACCTTGTTACTTTCGCTATTTGGATCGAGGTAATAGTATTTGCGTTAGTTTATACATGTGATTTACCTCTGTTATAAATCCTCGAGTACTGTGTGTGTCAGCATACCGATCCAGGGATGACACTTAAGCACAAAGACTTGATCCATTCGGGTCGGGTCGCTATAAGATGGTATCAAAGCACATGTTGACTCTAGGACGTGACCCTAGAAATTTGCAAGCCCATAGAAAGGATTTTCTCTAAAAAACTTTCTTTTCAAAAGGACCTTTACCTCTCTTCTCTTCTGAGCTTATTCAAATATTCCCTTTAGTGAGACTATACCCTTCCCCCCCCTTTTACCACATGAAGATTCGACTGATGAGACCACTCCAAGAAGTACAAGATATCGGACAACTAAGACCATTCGGAATGAAGAGGATTATACCATACATTATAATAATGGAAACTACAACGGTTGAAGACTCCGAAGACTAGGAGAATTTCAAGACTCTGAAGAATTTTCCAGATTTGTATGAACTAGGAAGGCACCCCTTATGGAACTTGGCAGACTAAGGAAGCTGTCGATACCTGAGATCAAGGTGTATCGGAGAAAGACCGAGCATGGAGAGTTAAAAACCTCAAAGTGTTGCCAAGAAAACCCTAAGGCAGGAGATATCAACTATGGAAGATAGCTCATGGCAATGACAAAAGCAGAAACAAGGCTATCCATGATGTTATCGCCCGCTTATGTTATTGTCACCGTGCTGAGTTAATCATGCATATGCATGGAAGGATTGGATGGTAGGAGGCTGATGGAGCATCTATCAACAAAGGATGTAGTTTTAACCTTAGCTGGTGTATCGCCAGGATCTGTAGTGTTACATCAAGAAGTTAAGATGGACCTGCAGGAAGCAGTATTTGATAAGGAAGTATTTCGTGAAGAACTCAGGACCCAGAAGCTGAAGTAGCCAAATTGGAGGAACAAAACCTCGAGAAACCGGAGATTTGTCAGGAACTAGACCATGGTTCATGCCAAGGATGTTGAAACCTAGAAGTTTGAAATGCAACTCCGGAATATTAAAGGATGTCACGAGAGATTTCACGTCAACGGAGATGATCTGGCAAAAGAACTTGAGAAGGACAAGCACGATGGGAAGAAGCCATCGGAGACATAAACAAGACTTGAAGAGTTGGCGATTTTGAAGATTTATTGACCCTTAGAAGACCAAACCCCTGTTTTATACCTACGTTAGATGCGACGATTGTGAGCTGTCATTTGTTTGATGTTTTTCCGACAGCCACAATAAAATTTGTCTTTTCAAAACTTTTGTTTGTATTGTGTGTATCCCTCTCCCTCTCTCTTATCTTACCCCAAACCCACATGGACCCAACAGAGGATGAATGGAGATGAGCTTGTATTTTCTGGACCGATGAGTCAGTTGGAGACAAACCGATGGATTCAGAACATGGAAGATCACATGGAGAATAACCCTATAGTCGGAAAGGATATGACCCAGCATGCTCTTCAGTGCTTTGAAAGAGGTGCTGCTACTTGGTGGAGGATGTACCAAACCATCAATGGATGGCAAGGAGTAACCACTTGGAAAGAATTTAAGTTGACTCTGCCAAAGTCTCGGCTTGTGTCCCAGAAGTTGAAGCCTTATGGAAAGGATATGAAGAAACCTTATGCATGCAAGATTTGTGGAGAAATAGGACACACCCATAAAGAACACAAGGATGAATGCCCTAATTGTGAAGGAAGTCACCCAATTGAAGAATGCCCAATTAGGCAGATTACTTGTTTCTTGTGTGAAGGGACTACCCACTATCCTGCTCAGTGTCACATTTACCCCATGGTACAACGAACCATCCAGCAGAAGAAAGAAGTAATGAAAGGAGCCCTCATGGAAATTTTAGAAGAAGTTGTGATGAAGGAAGAGATGGAGGACACGCCTAAAGAAGACCCGAGTAAACCCTGCACTAAGTCTTGCTATTCATGTGGAGAAGAAGGACACATCTCCCAGAGTTGTATTAATGGGGATCTAGTAGAATTCCCGACAGAGGAAGTAGAATATGACCCACAAGAAATAGAAGCCATGATTGGCATGGAAAGGTCCAGGAAGAGAAGCAGATTGGATTCCAGGAAGGACTTGAGTCATATCACCTGTTACAGGCGCAAGGAGTCAGGGCACTACCTCAACAATTGCCCAGAAAGGAAACCTCGATACTTGTCAGAAGTAATATGTTTTAGTTGTAATGGAGCAGGGCACTTTGCCAGAGAATGCCGCAAGGAGAAGGAAACTTGTGCTAGATAGTTGAGTTTGCAACAAAAAACATGGAGTAGTAGAAGTGAGAACATTTTCTTTTATATTGAGGTGTTGAGTTGAGACATGTAATGGAAAAGCGAGAGATTGTAATCAATGAATAAAGTTAGCATCGTTGGTACTGATATGGATTTTATGAGTTGTTACTCTATGAAGAAGAATTTTGGCCATTCTGAGGATATGAGAAATATGGTCTATGGAAGATTTGAGCATTTTAAGGGTGGTAGTACCCTGTAAGAACCCTTGACCCCTGGAAAAGATAAGGATACTCCACTGAGTGGATTTCAGATAAAATGAATACGAGTTTTGTCTCGATATGTGTGATGCCCCAAGAGTATGTGGGATGAAGTTGGAGACCGTCAGTTGTTTGGACCAGATTTGATCAAAGAGTCAGAAGAGAATGTTAAGTTGATTGGAGATAGACTGAAGGTAGCTCAGTCCAGGCAGAAGAGTTATGCAGACTTAAAAATGCAAGGAGGTAGTCTATGAAATTGGAGACAGAGCATGTCTTCGTGTGTCCCCTCTGCGAGGAGTTAAACGATTTGGAGTTAAGGGACAGTTAGCCCCGAGATTTGTAGGACCATACCGAGTTTTGGAGCGTATGGGAGAAATGGCCAACAAGTTGGAGTCACCCGAAGGACTGTCAGGAGTTCTTGATGTGTTTCACGTTTCCCAGTTGAAGAAGTGTCATGCAGAGATGGCCAATATTCGCCTGTAAGGACGCTTGACCATGGAAAGGATAATGATGTTCCACGACGTAGAGTATGGACTTCATAAGTATAAGTTTTTTTATCTCGGTATGTGGGATATTCCACGAGGATGAAGAGAGGAATTACTAGTGGATATAAAGGAGGTATGATGTTGGAAATATGGATCAATGGAAACTCCATGATGAGTCCGAGTAACCACGTCTTAGTTTGGTACAAATAGAAGGAAGAGAGACATCACAATTGGATGGATTTTAAGTATGCTAGGAAGCTGGAAGTTGGATGTTGGAATAATGATCAGTTGCCCCGATGATGTTTTCAAGGTTTACAAGTGATGAGATGGGCCATAACCCACAGGCTCCAGGACCTGCCAAGAAGCAAGCACATTCTTCCTGAAGGAAAAACCCTAGAAGAAGTTACGATTTTATCTATAGAAGATCTTATAGGAGTAACGCAAAACCTGAGAGTTGTGAAGAAACGATAGATGTTTGTCTGGCTTGCAGAATCTATGGATATATCCGAACTTCGTTCGTCAACAAGAGAAATTCTGCAATGCTTGTGAGGATGACCGAGTGTTAGTATGCAAGATTCACTAAACTGTATACATGGTAATGATTTGGGTGCGGGATGGATTGATCACCATACCGACTTACTCTTATTGTTCGCCTTGCTATATGGGATGGTAAATCTGAGTGACTTTCCTATAGTAGAGAGACGACGATATTGAACCTTCTTAAACCTTAGAATGGTATAAGAATTTTTCCCTTATACACGGCAGCTTTTTGCCAACCGTAGGTTATACGGTGAGGATCAACCCAGACCCATTTCCTACAGGAGAAACCATAAATTGTTGACCACCATGAGATATCGATAGTTGATTAGTATTGGCGCCAGACCCGTCAGCTAAGAAGACCCAGTCTCGGAATAACCTTACCAGGATGAAAGTACAGAAGAATTGAGGAAAAGGTTATGCTGCTGCCGGAAGAGCCAGAGAAGGAATTATCCTTACGATCTGAGAAGACCGGCCCTGTCAAGAATAAGGATGGAGTATATGAGTATTGATGGGACCGTAACGATGTTTCTAAGGGTGGTAGCACTCCAGACCCCGGTTATGATTAATGGATTTTGAGGAGACCCCCGAACCTAACCTATTTCTTTCTAGCCTCTCCGAATCTCGAGGACGAGATTCCTTTTAAGGGTGGTAGGTTTGTAACATCCCAAAATTCTACATTTTGGAATGTTATAATAAATAGATAGATTTGTTTGATTGATTGTGTGAAATTGAGTGAAATTCGAAACCTTTTTGAAAGTTAAATGAGAGGGAATAAAAGGACTTTCCCAAACTTTCATTTTGCATTCATGATCTCCATGAATTCAAATTCTTTTCACCAGAAACCCTGGAGAGAAGATGACAGGACTTCTTCCATTTATTTAAATGACAAGGGGTGTTGAAAATATTTAAATTTCATTTGAGAATATTTCCAATTATGAAACTTTATGCAACTCAATGATTTTCACGAGCGAAGATAAAATGACTTCTTCAAATTATATGAAATATGAGTTGGGAGTTTCAAAGGATCAATTTCAAAGTCCTTTTGGAATTAATTTTCAATTTGGATTTATTTGAGTTTTATTCAAATTATTTTCTCCAAAAATAAAATATATGGAAAATAGGGTAACATGATTCCCTACATTAGAAAATTGGAGAAAAATTAATTTGAAATCATTTTGGTATTTTTAGAATGATTTTTGTTGGATTTTAATAGACCGGTAGCACTCTTTGATTTATCTGAATTTGTGTGGATTTTATTTGGCATGATAAAAATGTCCATGTTGTAGAAAATCTTTTTCTGCAAATTTTGGTATATTATATGCCTATATAACATTTTTATTTCTATTTGTTTTATCTGTTTTGTTTGTCTGAAAAATGTAAAAAAACAAATCCCTCTGGACCGACCGGACCGAGCCGGCCCAGCTCGCCAGGCCACGGCCCAGCCGGCCCACGCCAGTGCCCCGTCATCCCCGAGCTCCCGCGGGAGTTCATCTCCCGCATGGGAGCGCCGCCGCCGGAGTCCGGCCGGACTCCGCGGCTGTCTTGCCCCTCCCGCATGCAAGAGCCGCCGCCTCCTCCCTCCATAAATAGCTCCGCCCCGTCCTGCGCCGCTCCTCGCATCTCGCCGCCGCCGCCTCGCGAACCACCGCGCTGCTGCCGCATCCCGCCGGATCTGCGCCGCCGCTGCTGCCGCCGACCACCGCAACGCCGCGTCACTGCTGTCGCCCCGCGCCGACGCCCGCCGCTGCCGTCGCCGTCCTCGCCTCGCCACGGCAAACCTCGCAGCCGCCGTCGAAGTCCGACGCCGCTGCCGGACTCGCTAACTGCCGCCGGGAAAACCGCCCCGAACCGGTACAAACCGACCCGGTTTTCTTTTTAGGTTTTTCTTTAGTTCGGTTTTATTTTATCACATCGGTTTTTCTTTTGCCTAGTTATTTCGAGAACGTTCGTTGGTTAGGTTTTCACAGCGAACGGATTCGTTAGTTAGCGTTCGACAGCGAACGTTCGTTATTTATTCTTTTATTTTTCTTTTTAATTTCGGACAGGGACCTATCTGTGATGATTTTATTTACAGTTTAGTCCCTGAACTTCAAATGATCATTACTTTTTACTCGTTAGTCCAAATCCAACGAAACCAACGCTCACGTCTTCGTTATGCTCCCCTCTTTCCAGTGATCCAACTCAAACATGTTTTTGACAGTTTTAAGATTTGAATTCAACCAGATTAGTGTTTGAACTTCGTTTGATCGTAACTTGAGTTTCGTAGCTCCATTTTAGTTGATTCTTTTTGCAAATCGAAGCTCTTGACCTAAACTTTCTGAGAAGGCCAAATTCACATAATTTTGGTACTGTTAGAAATTGATTTATGTTGCAAGAGTTATTTGCTTGGTTTGATGTTTTCCGAATCGTCTTCTTCGTTCTTTCTGATCTTTTGAGTGATTGCTTATGTGTGGTTACTATTGCTTGCTTATGATAGATTGACCAAAGTGTGACGAGTAGAACTATCAAGAGTTATGAGTGCGAATCATCTTCATCAACATTGCAGGAAAGTTGACACTTTGATCATATCCCTTTCATACCCAGTTTTATGCATTAGTTTCACCCTCAAACATTGCATGAGTAGGTTTGATAACAAGTGGGTATTGGGAAGTAGTTGATGAGGTAGGAACCTATTACCCTGCATTCAAACCTTAGGAGTTACTATTACGTTATGCTTATATTGCCATGCTATGCTCATAGACGTGGATTGTGTTTGAGAGTATTCATGATAGACGTGAGATTGTTAATTAATGGTTTACTTAAGGTGGCAACTTTAACACACATCTAGGTGGATTGAGGCCGCTGGGTATTCCAGCGATTGCCTGTCTAGGCACCTGGGTAGACCAGGATTGCCTGTTTTTTTGGACCGCCACCTAGTCTCAAAGGGATCATGAGATTATTCATACTAGAAACTTCGGTGTGCAGCCACAAGCTATTATGGGCTCTAGCATAGTTGATTAAGTTGTGCGAACTCTTACAGTGGTAGACTAGCAGATGTAGGGGAGAGTAGGTGTAATGGTCTACCCGATCGTGAGGTGCTAGCGCTTCTGAAAGACTATGTCTCAGTCATCCGTTTCTCAAACACCATGTAGTGCAAGAACCAAACGGAGGTGATCGAGTCTTGTGGGGAAAAGTGCACAAACCTCTGCAGAGTGTATAAACTAATCATGATTAGCCGTGTCCCCGGTTATGGACATCTTGAGTATCTAGTTCTTGGATTATCCTATCGATCTCATCATGTTACTTTAATTAATATTGTCGGGTTTTAATGATGATACTTAATTGGGATTGAGAATGCTGTCAACCATTCTCAATGTTTAACAACCACCATGATATTTGTTTGTGACTGCCAAAAACAGTGGTTGGGATGGCTCCTCCCACCTCTCCTCCCACCTCCACCCGCTGGCATGGCGATCTCTAGATTTGATCCATGGAGGGACTTCTACATTGGGATTTCTCCCCCGGGCAAGCGGTGGAGGCGCAGGTGCGTGCAAGGTTTGGCTCCACAGTGCATTTTCCCCCTCTGCTTCGACCAATGAATTCTTTCTGGTTGTGGCCTTCTCTTCTGCCTCGTTTTCTTTGACTGAAGAATCGGTGGGACTTGATCTACAATGTTGTATTGGTGGATCATCCATTGGTTTTCGTGTTAAACATTTGGCTGGCAGACACTTTCGGTTTTCTCTGGCTTCCAACAAAGTGGGGCATTTCATTTATGGGCTTAAGGACTGAATTTGGCCAGATTTTATATGTCATTTCACACTTTATCGTCACAACTCTTGGAACTTTTCTTTGGAGAATTCTACGTGGGATTCCAATCAGGAGCTGCAGGAGATATCTGCACGCTCCCCTATGGCCATCAAGGCTAATCTTGCTTTTTTGCAAGCTAATCGCTCTAAGGTTGATCGTTCTTCAACAGAGTTAGACAAATTTGGTTTTACTCAATTTCCTGAGATCAACAAGTCTACTCATGGTGATGTTCTTGCGGATTCTACGATAACGTCTCATAATTCGGACATTTCTCAGTCACATCCCAATATTATTTTTGGTAAATTTCAATCACGAGTTGTCACTGATCCAGCCTTAGTCAGTGGCATTCATTTTGGTAAATTTGAATCAGTCATTACTACTGACAAGCCATGCAAGGAAACAACATTTATTGGCAATAAATACCGAAATGAATGCTGGAATTCTATCCCATCTTTTATTCTGCTGCATATCCTGGACTTTCGACAGGCTGGCTATAATGATTTGGATATTGCCAAAACGTGGGACCTTGGCTCGGTCCCGCCCTCAAATTTTATCTACAAGAAATTGAATATTTGCTCAAAGTGCCATTCTATGGGCCATCTGGAGTGGGATTATCCCGAGCCTTCTGACATCATGGATCAACAACATTCTCAACAGCCCATTGAGAAGCCTGCTAATGAAATTGGGCCCTCAGCTCCTTCTAGCCCAACGTGTGTAGTTTGCCTTTCGGATGGGCATGTGTCCTCTATGTGTCCCTCAAAGCTTTATTGCACGCATTGCAGCCTGTTGGGCCACCATTTCTCTGAGTGTGGTAATCTTGATTGTGTTTATCTTTGGTGGCATTCTAGGATGGGCCCTTCTACTGTCCATTCCTTCCCGACAAATATTCCAACTAATCTGGCCCAGAATACTCGTACTCCATCTTCTGCATTGGTCATTACTAATGCTGCTCCCCCAGGCCATGTCAAATCGCTGGCCAGCCGGAATCAAATCCCCACTTGCCCTGCCAGGCTCAATGACCACTCGGGACTGCATCAAAAACAAATAAGAAAATCATCACATTCCATTAACTGTGCCGCCTGCGGTCTGGATGGACACTTGGCAACCTCGTGTTGGAGGAAGAGGGAGGCGGGGGTACTAGTTTGGCAACCCAAATCAACCCAGCCTGCCGCTCCGCATTCCACCTCCCCTGTTTCCCCTCCTTCGAGCTCTCCTCCACCTGCAACAATGGCCAACTACCCTGTGAATCTCGTCCCCTACATCCCCACGGGGATGATGATCAAGTTGGGGCCTCAGGACAGAGTGGTTCGTGCTGATATGGCGGTGCATCCGGTGCCTCCCCTCAACCATGATTTCCTTGCCATTGCCGAGGTCAACAGACATGTTCCACACCATCAGAAAGCAGCTCTAAGGGAGGTAATCACTGGTTTGTTGCATGAATCACATTTCTTCCCTTCTGAAGTAGATGATCACCCCCTGGGCATTGCTATCTTTGGGTTTGCCAATCCTCTAGTAAGAGATAACATTGTGGGAACAACCTTTGAGATTGATGCTGAGGTTGAAGGAGATATGAACACTATCGTTTCTTTTGTGCCACATGATGCAGCTCTGAATATGAGGCTCACCACCTATGGCCCCGCAGTTTGGATCTTGTACGTAGGCTTCCCCTATGATTACCAGACTTACCATTACCTGCATAGATCCGTGGACAACTTCGGTAGTCTGATTCATTGGCATAATCCTAGAGGTGACAGAAAATTTGTTCTGGTCCGTGTTAAAGTCATTAACCTCCGCCTTGTTCCAAAGAGTTTAGTAATCCGTCAGTTGGGAGGCGATAGGCACTGTTGGACTGTTTGTGTCACCATGCTGCGCAACAGTGACTGGAACACGCACCTACCAGAAGTTCCACCTGCAGGAGAAGATCCTCCCCCTGATAATGGCATTCCACATCCATTGTACGGTGATGAACTTACTGCTGAGCAATTGTACCAGATGCAGCTCAATAACTGGATTGCGCAGCAGGGGGCTGCCAACAATGCTGCTGCTGCAAACAATGTTGAAGGTCCCCAGAATGTGGAAGTGGAATTCCAACCAAACTGGGGCGAATGGCCTCTTTCGCCTCCGCACACTCCCCCGGCTTTGTATAACTTTCAGGAATGGTTAGCCAATGAAGGATTGCAGGTTAATGATGGTATCCTCCTGTCTAATAACCTCCAAGACAGCCCTGCTGCAGCCTGGAACGACTCCATTTCCATCCAAAGCAGCTCAGCCACTAGTTCTGACTCTGAGACTATGGTGCTTGTCCCAGTCACCATTCTACATGCCTTATAGCGCAGTAGCTCCATGGTCTTCAGTCCTGCTCCCTCTCAGGAGTTGGCGGTCAGTAACAGCCCCGCTGAGACTTTCTCTGGCCCTCCAATGGCTCTGCAACACCTTTAGTTAAACATTCAGGTTTCAAATGTTGGCATCAATATCAGCTTCGCTACGGATTCTGAAATGCTTAGCTCAATGCATCTGAATGAGCCCCTGTCATATGTGCCTATTACAAATTTCTTGTCTAGCAGGATCATGCCCACACTGGCCACCTTTGGGCCCTGGGCACATGGTTATGGTATTAAGCCTGCAAGTCTGAATATTGAGTTAGTGGTGACCAACACTGAAGATGGACGGTTAGAGGCTTCTGCTACTGTCACCTCCTTTGATGCTGCAGGTACTTATGGCACTTCCACGCACCTTTGGTCTCTTGCTGATACGGAAGCTCCAAATTTTCAGGCCAACACTGTCACTGACCCTAAGCTTTTGGCCTTATCGAACACTGTTTCCTCTAGTGGCTGTGCCGTGATTTGCTTGCAAGAAACCAAAAAGCCCTCTTTTGATAATATGTTCCTTAAGTCTTGCTGTCCTAAAAGATTTGATAAATATGCCTATATTCCCTCTCAAGGAGCCTCTGGAGGTATTGCAACCATTTGGAACAGCTCTATTTTCACAGGTACGGTACTTATAGAGGAAGAATTTGCTCTAGTAATTAAATTCAAATCCACACAATCGGCCCAAGAATGGACCCTAGTGAACATTTACGAACCCTGTCAAGGAGATCTCAGAGTGGATTACACAAATTGGCTTCTGAATTTAAACAATCCTTCTTCTGAAGATTGGCTCCTAATGGGCGACTTTAATTACATACGAAGTCCTTCTAATCG
Source organism: Triticum aestivum (assembly GCF_018294505.1). NCBI lineage: Eukaryota > Viridiplantae > Streptophyta > Magnoliopsida > Poales > Poaceae > Triticum > Triticum aestivum. Next base: position 273,890,303 of record NC_057812.1, read on the forward strand.
CAATAAACCAGGTGGTAACATTAATGACACGATCACATTCAATGACTTTATAAGGTCTCAGGGGCTTATTGAACTACCAATTAAAGGCAGGGCATACACATGGAGTAACATGCAACATCAACCTTTACTTGAACAATTGGATTGGTTTCTAACTTCAACTAATTGGACTATCACATATCCAAAGACTTTGGTAAAACCCCTCGGGAAGCTAGTCTCTGATCACATTCCCTGTGTAGTGACCATTGAAACTACTATTCCAAAAAGTAACATATTCAGGTTTGAATCCTTCTGGGTGCAACACCCGGGGTTTATGGAGCTGGTCTCAGAGGTTTGGAATAGACCAGTTAACTCTACAAATGCTGCCATTGTGCTCTGCCGCAAATTTAAAATGCTAAGATATGAACTCAAGCACTAGAGTAAAAGGATATCTAAACTTAGCATTGCAATCGAAAATTCAAACTCCACTCTGGCAGATCTAGATGCTCGAGAAAATAAAAGGGTTGTGACAATTCCAGAACGCAACTTTAGGACAATCCTTAAAAAACACATTCTTCGTCTGTTAAACTATCAGCAGCAATACTGGAAGAAAAGATGCACAATTTGATGGGTTCAGTTTGGTGATGAGGACCCTAAATTTCTTAAAGCCCTTGCTTCTGAAAGGTATAGAAGGAATAATATAACCAATCTTCGCCACGACAATGGCACATCTGTGGAAGACCATGCCGGTAAAGAGGCCCTTATTTACCATACATACAAGAACAGGCTGGGCTCCTCTCGAGGCTACTCTATGAAATTTGATCTCCCTAATATCATCAAACGATCAGATGACTTGGACCTGCTTACTGCTCCTTTCTCCAAACAAGAAATCGATGATGTTGTGAAAGAAATGCCGGCTGATTGAGCTCCGGGCCCCAATGGATTCACGGGTCACTTCATTAAATCTTGCTGGCACATAATCAAAGAAGATTTCTACAATCTTTGTGAACAGTTTCATGAAGGGACCATCAACCTGGAAAGTATAAATGAGGGTTTCATCACACTAATTCCAAAAGTCCCCTCGCCTGAGACCCTCAATGACTTTCGGCCTATCACATTACTAAATTGCTGTCTCAAAATAATCACCAAACTTTTGGCCAATCGACTGCAAAAGATCATCCTCAAGCTGGTTCATCGCAATCAATACGGTTTCATCAAGCGAAGAACTATACAAGACTGCCTTGCTTGGGCATTCGAGTACATCCATCAATGCCAAGTGTCCAAGAAGGAAATAATTCTACTCAAACTTGATTTCGCCAAGGCATTCGACACAATTGAACATGGTGCTATGCTTGAGATTATGAGGTATATGGGATTCAATGACAAGTGGCTTTCATGGATCAGTTCTATCTTTTCTTCTGGTAAATCCTTTGTGCTTCTAAATGGTGTTCCAGGCAGACAATTCCACTTCAAAAGTGGTGTTCGGCAAGGAGACCCCTTGTCCCCACTCCTTTTTGTTATTGCAGCCGATCTCCTTCAAGCTGCAATTAATGACGCCTTCCGACAAGGGAAGATCCGCCTGCCCTTTGAAAGACAACGACAACTTGATTACCCTGTTATTCAATATGCAGATGACACAATAATTATCATGCCAGCATGTCCAGCTCAAGCACATACTATGAAAGGGATCCTTAATGATTTCGCCACTTCCATTGGTCTGAAGCTAAATTTCCATAAGTCCACACTCATACCGATGAACTGTGACGATACCCTTACAAATGAACTTGCTGGCATCTTTGAATGCAAAGTTGGCACAATGCCTTTCACTTACCTAGGTCTTCCCTTGGGGACTGGTAAACCCTCTGTCCAAGATCTAATGCCGATGGCATGCTCTGTGGAAAGAAGATTATCCTCTACTCTATCCATGATGTCATATGGGGCCAAACTTTCCCTGCTAAACACTGTCATCACCTCGCTCATCATCTTTGCTCTATGCACACTCAAATTTCCTCCAAAAATCTTGGAACTACTGGATAAGCTTCGGCGGAGATGTCTTTGGACAAAAAAGACAAAGCGGGGGGAGAAATGCAACTCTTTGGTTGCCTGGGACAGGATTTGCCGCCCAAAAGAAAGTGGAGGCCTCGGGATGATCAATTTAAAACTTCAAAGTGACGCTCTTCTCCTGAAATATTTGCACAAATTCTATAATCAGCATGACCTCCCATGGGTTGATCTCGTTTGGTCCACATACTATACATACACGATTCCGCATGCTTTTGATCCATGTGGCTCTTTTTGGTGGAGGGATGTCCTCCAACTAACTCCAATCTATCGTGGCATCTCCAGAGTTGAGGTTAACCGTGGTGATAAAATACTCATGTGGAAAGATCTCTGGCTTGATCAGCCCCTAGCAGACTCACACCCACAGGCCTTTTCGTTTGCCAATAATGAGGATGTCTCAGTCCAAATTTTTTTGCGCATCTCTTCCTTAGATGAGGCATTTCAACTACCCCTCTCCATTGAGGCCCATGCAGAAGTTCGTGACATCCAGCGTCTTGTGGCCAATATTGTCTTAAATGATGACCCGACCACTAGAGACTTCTGGTCTTATTCTTGGGGCTCTACAGAATATAGTGCACGAAGATTTTATAAGTTCTGCTTCAGGGATGTCAAAACTCACAATACATACCATTGGCTGTGGAAATCCAAAGTTACAATCAAGACAAAAGTTTTCGGTTGGCTTCTCCTCTCAGATCGCCTCAATACAAGAGAAATGCTCAAGAGAAGACACTATAATGTGGGAGATGACCTAACCTGCCTCCTTTGCGGGCAAACAGAAGAAGATGTGGACCACATGATCCTGAACTGCCCGTTCAGCAAGTACTGTTGGTCAAAACTTGGGATGAACCCCGAACATCATACCACTCGACTGACATGGTTGGAAATAGCAAAATGTAATTGGCACAAACCCATGTTCATGGAGGCCTTTCTACAAGCATCTTGGAGTATATGGAAGGAGAGGAATGACAAGCTTTTCAGGAATATCAGCCCCTCCTACAATTCCTGGCTAACTAGATTCAAAACAGATTTTGGCTTACTTCAGTATAGAGTGAAAGATACCATGAAGGATTTCATCCTCCTACTCCTCGACTCTCTACCTTATGACTAGTTTTATTCTCTAGTTTTTTCTCCCCCCAATAACCACAAAGTGGTAAGGGGTGCTCTATGTAAATCCCTTGTACAAGGTACTATGTAAATTTTGAAAAGTAATATATCACAGTGGGAGCCTCTCCCACTGTCACAGGTTTCAAAAAAAACCACCATGATAGTTAAATAAAATTTATTCCTTTGCAGTAGGGAAAAATTGGCTTTTCGCAAAAACCATATAACCATAGAGCTTTTCCACCAGCCATATGTGCATGTAGTTATAGCCATTGTTCATCATTCTCTATGGTGTGAATTTGCCAGTACATTCAATGTACCGATCCTTTGTGGCTGCAACGTCTCAAGTTGCAGGATTATATTACAACGAGTAAGAGATACGTTAGGGTTACGATTTCTATACTCAACATTGCCATTGGTGTTGATGGGAATCTACAACCTTGTTACTTCCGCTATTTGGATCGAGGTAATAGTATTTACGTTACTTTATACATGTGATTTACCTCTGTTATAAATCCTCGAGTACTGTGTGTGTCAGCATACTGATCCAGGGATGACACTTAAGCACAGAGACTTGATCCATTCGGGTCGGGTCGCTACAGCACGGCGCACGCACGAGGGCGCCACGCCACCTGCCTGCCCTTCCCCTCGGCGCCCTGGCCTCTCTGGACGTCGACACACACCTTCCCCGGCCCTCTCACTCTCCCCCGTGCCCTCCCCTCTCCTCTACCTCTCTCCCTCGCTCTTCCCCTCACGCGCCTGAGCACGCCGCCGTGAGCCGCCGTGGCCACCGCCGTCGCCTTGCCTCCCCGAGCTATCTAGAGCCTCCGCCACCTCTTGCTTCATCTCTTTACCGAAGGAAGGAAGCACGGAGGCCCCGAGCAGCCGCTAAGGGAGTCCTGGATTAGGGGGTCTCCGGACAGCCGTACTATATCCTTTGGCCGGACTGTTGGACTATAAAGATACAAGATTGAAGACTTCGTCCCGTGTCCGGATGGGACTCTACTTGGCGTGGAAGGCAAGCTAGGCAATACGGATATGTACATCTCCTCCTTTGTAACCAACCTTGTGTAACCCTAGCCCCCTCCGATGTCTATATGAACCAGAGGGTTTTAGTCCGTAGGACAACATACAATCATACCATAGGATAGCTTCTAGGGTTTAGCCTCTTTGATCTCGTGGTAGATCAACTCTTGTAATACTCATATCATCAAGAATAATCAAGCAGGACGTAGGGTTTTACCTCCATCAAGAGGGCCCGAACCTGGGTAAAACATCGTGTCCCCTGCCTCCTGTTACCATCCGCCTTAGACGCACAGTTCGGGACCCCCTACCCGAGATCCGCCGGTTTTGACACCGACATTGGTGCTTTCATTGAGAGTTCCATTGTGTCGTCACCATAAGGCTTGATGGCTCCTTTGATCATCGCTAGCGATGCGGTCCAGGGTGAGGCTTTCCTCCCCAGACAGATCTTCGTATTCGACAGCTTTGCACTGCGGGCCAATTCGCTTGGCCATCTGGAGCAAATTGAGAGCTACGCCCCTGGCCATCAGGTCAGATTTGGAAACTTGAACTACACGGCCGATATCCGCAGAGACTGGATCTTCGACAGATTCGAGCCCATGCCAGACGCACCATGCAGTCACAACGAGGAAGACGTAACTCTACCGTCGAATAGTGTTCGGGAGATCGCATCCGCAGCTACTCCGGCCTTTAATCCGGAGCAAGTCACGCCATCCGAGAGTGGAGGGATGGACCCCGCCATGGAGGCCACACTCTTAGTGGCGATAGAGCCGGATACTGATTTCACCCCTTACGAGAGCCGTGTCGCCGAACCACTGGATTTATCCCCGGCCACGGACTCCGAGCCACCTACATCTATGCCTGTCGAAACCGACGGGGCACCGATCATGGAGTTCACCTCCGCGGATATCTTTCAGCACTCACCTTTCGGAGATGTGCTAAATTCATTAAGGTCTCTCTCCTTGTCAGGAGAACCCTGGCTGAACTATGTCCGGCTAGAATGGGATGCGGACGACGAAGAAATTCGCTGCCCACCCACCACGCACTTAGTAGCCATTGTCGATGACTTAATTGACATTCTCGACTTCGACTCCAAAGACATCAACGGTATGTACGATGATGCAGGAGACGAACCGGAAGCACCGCCCACAGGGCGCTGGACTGCTACTTCATCACATGACGTATACATGGTGGACACCCCCAAAGAAGCCAAGGGCGATGAGACAGCGGAGGATGACCCCTCTAAGAAGCAACCCAAGCGCCGACGTCAGCGGCGCCGCTCTAAGTCCCGCCATAGCAAGAACAGCGATAATAATAGTCCACGCAACTCTGGAAGAGACGACAACTGCACCACCCGGTGGCAGAAAACGATCAAGATGCAAACTGCAAACATAGTACGGATCCGATGTCCAAATACAATGGCACCAAAGATAAGCCTCATCAATCCCCGTCTAGGGAAGAAAATAGTCCGGACGAAGACGCACGCACCATCCCGGAAACACACTTGGAGCAAGAGAACCTCCGCAGAAGGCTTATTGCCACAGCGAGAAGCCTAAAGAAACAGAAGCAAAGGCTCAGGGTCGCACAAGATACGCTCAACAGCAAGTGGAACAAAGTAACAAAGTATGGTGGAAGTTACCATCCAAATAGCTATCCAAAGTGCAAGCTATTACCGGAATTCGACGATGAGGCCTTAGAGCCCATACAGCCGAAAAGTGATACGGCCAACCGGCCGGATCCACCACCTTGTGAACGCGATAGAGCGGCTAATAAAGTCATGCATAAGTCAACACACGATCGACGTGAGAACTTGCGTCAAAAATCCGGCGCGACCAGATCTATCTATGGATCTAGGAAGCGCCCTACGACACACAACCAACACCGAATACTACAACCATCTGAACACCATGGCGCATCCCAATACAGGGGTGCCGCACACCCCTTATGTTTCACTGATGAGGTGCTGGATCACGAATTCCCAGAGGGATTCAAACCGGTGAACATAGAGGCGTACGACGGAACCACAGAACCTGGAGTCTGGATAGAGGACTTCATCCTCCACATCCATATGGCTCGTGGAGACGATCTCCATGCCATTAAATACTTGCCCCTCAAGCTTAAAGGGCCAACTAGGCACTGGCTGAAAAGCCTCCCCGAAAACTCAATCGAAAATTGGGAGGAGCTCGAGGATGCTTTTCGGGCCAATTTTCAAGTGACTTATGTCCGACCTCCGGATGCAGACAATTTAAGTCATATAATCCAATAGTCCGGAGAGTCCGCCCGAAAGCTTTGGAATAGGTTCCTCACCAAGAAGAACCAAATTGCCGACTGTCCGGATGCCGAAGCCTTAGCAGCTTTCAAACACAGCGTCCGAGACAAATGGCTCGCCAGACACCTCGGTCAAGAAAAACCGAGAACAATGGCAGCCCTAACAAGCCTCATGACCCGCTTTGTGTGGGTGAGGACAGATGGTTGGCCCATAGCAGCACCACCGACCCAAGCACATCCAAAGTCAGGGATGGCAATGGTAAACCACGACGCAACAAAAACAAGCGTCAAAATAAAGAAGGTAGCCCAGATAACATGGCGGTAAACGCCGGATTCAGGGGCTCTCGACCAGGTCAACGGAAAAAGCCTTTCAAAGGCAGCAGAGAGGGACAATCTGGCATAAACAAAATTCTTGACAAACTCTGTCAGATTCACGGCACCCTAGACAAACCTGCAAATTATACCCATAGAGAATGTTGGGTCTTCAAGCAGGCCGGTAAGCTAAACGCCGAACACAAAGGGGAAGAGACACCAAGCGAAGACGAGGATGAACCTTGCCAGCAAAGTGCCGGAGGACAAAAAAAGTTCCCACCGGAGTTTAAAACAGTAAACGTGATCCATGTGACAAAGAGGAGAAGCAATCATGCACTCCAATGCACACACGCCATAGAGCCCGTCACCCCTAGGTCCAACCCCTGGTTGGCCTACCCGATCACTTTTGATCATAGGGATCACACATATCAGGCGCGAAGGACTGACGGCCTTGGTGTTATACCCAATAATAAATGGGTACCATTTCACAAGGGTCCTCATGGATGGCGGCAGTGATCTAAATATGATATATCAGGACACAGTCCGCAAAACGGAGATAGATCCGACACAAATAAGCCACAGTAATGCTACCTTCAAGGGAGTAATACCAGGCCAAGAGGCCCACTGCACCGACTCTCTACTACTAGAGGTGGTATTCGGTTCTCCCGATAACTTCCGAAGTGAAACGCTAACTTTTCACATCGCTCCATTCCGAAGTGATTTTCAAGCACTACTCGGAAGGGCGGCTTTCGCTCGTTTTAACGCAATACCGCATTATGCTTTTCTCAAGCTCAAGATGCCCGATCCACGAGGTGTCATCATAGTTAGCAGAAATACCAGCCGTTCTTCACGTACGGAAGAGGACGCAGCGGCTCTAACAGCCGCACACTAGACGGCCTCACCAACCAAAAAAATGGCAGGTCATCAAGACCACGAACACGGTTAGACAAGTCCGGTGTTCCATCACGCATGCATGAGATTGGTTTTCGAACCCTCATAAAACGATACCAGGGCTTCCCGTGTGTAATCAGGGCCAGCCCGGCTCAACTAGGCTTCTCTGGAACTTTGATAATTCATTCTTCTTTTTGGATGGCAACTTTCACCTAAGTTCTTTCCTTTTGCAGATGACAATCGTGCTACACCCGTCCAGGACACGACACAACGGAGACACAGGCGCAGACGTGCAGCAGGGACCTTCCCAAAGGTTTCTTTTTAGATTAAGGCCCTGTGTAAACCGTTTTTACTGTCTCTTGTTTCTCACATCCTCCGGATACTCCACACAACCGAGAAGGATGCCGGCGTTATTGGCATGTGGCCATGCCAGGATTTTGCACGTACCTGGACACATGGGGTTTCTTATAAAGGGCATTGTTTAGCCCGGTATATGTTATAAAGACCAAACACCTTAGGGAGTGTTCGGCGTCGCGAGTTTGGCCCTATATGCATCATCTCCGAATCATGTCTTTGGTCAAATGTTGGGTTTGCCTGGCTCCCACGTTTTGGTACCTTACGTTCCGTTATATCGGCTAAGGTAGCACTGGGAGAACTACTGTGATTGTGCCCTGGTTCATCCGGATGAGCACCTCAATAGAGAAAGCCGAAAACTGACGGTCATGATATAGCGAGAGACTGGTCAACCACTCGATGACTAATCGGAATCTTCAGGATTCCTCCGCATTAACGAAGGGCCGTTTCCCGGTCATGTACGTACGCGCCCCGTATTCGGACGAGCGCAGAAGTACCAGGGGCTATATAGTAGCCCCACTATCAAACTCCTATGGCTAAGTGAAAGTGTTAAAGTAATATAGTCCAATTGCCTCATTCGCTACGCTATCACCTCCTTAACGGACCAAGACGTTGGATCAAGTGTGGATATGCATCTTTTGCGAACACCCCCGCATTATATGCGTGGAGGCGAAAGCCGACGACTGCAAACTTTTAGGTTGTATACATATATACATAAACGGCTGCACAGGAGGCATCATAGTACTTTCGGGCAAAAGTATAAATACAACCTTGATTAATTCAGAAAAACATTGTTTGTACAATGGGACTACATGTCATTGGAAAATAATATTCTTCGAGCACTGAGCCTCTATTGAACAAGCGCCTTCAAGGACTTCTTCAAAGTAGTGCTCAGCAGCCACTCAGCCTATGGCCGAACCCTGTGCCGCAACAGTGGTGGCCTCCATCTCCGTCCAGTATGTTTTGACACGGGCAAGGGCCATCCATGCACCTTCTATGCGCGCCGATCTCTTTACAGCATCGATGCGTGGCACAACATCAAGGAATTGTTGCACTAAGCTAAAGTAGCTATTCGGCCTTGGCCCTCCCGGCCACAGGTGATCCACAACGGACCTCATGGCAAGTCCGAACAACCTATGGAGCTCGGCCCACCCGGCCAATCGCTCATTCAGCAGCAGCGGACGGACTGGAGCATGAAACTGTGACCAGAACATCTTTTCCACTTCGGGACCTTTCTGATCCTTGAAGTACTCGGCTGCATCAGCAGCACTTGCAACCAAATCCATGTACGCGTCCACAAAACTCCATAGCCGGTCCAGAGGAGCATACTTCGGATCTCCAAACTTAGTCCGCAACAAGAAGGGCTTCCCAGACACGATATCTGCAGCTTGATTCAGCTCCTCCTTCGTCGCTCTAATTTTGTAGCGGGCTTCCTTGGCAGGCACCCGAGCCTTTTCCAGGTCCGTCGCCTTCGCCCGGTTTTCTTCTTCAAGAAGCTGGTAACGGTCAGCAACATCTTTTAACTCTAGAGCCATCTTGGCTATTTTTTCCTTGCTCTCGCAATGCGCGGCCTGTTTCGCCCTTAACTCTTCGGCCACCTTTAAAGCGGCCACATTGCTACTCCTTGCTTTCTCCTTGGCTCGGGCAAGCTCCGCCCGAAGGGTCTCCACGGTGGCAGCTCCACCTGCAGCCACAACATATTAAAGATACTGGCATCATGCTGCTCTTATTATGTGACGATCACCAGAAAAATCACTCACCCTGTGCCTCGTCAAGCCGCTTGTTGACAAGCACGATGTCGGCATCTGCCGCATCCAGTTGCCGCTTTAGTTCGGCAAACCCATCAGTCCGGCTAGCCACCGGAGCTTCAACCACCTGCACATAAAGGCGGTCTGGTTATTACCTGGGACTATGATCCTCTGTTTGCCGCCGTTCTCGACGACAACCAGAATCTCAGGGGCTCCTATCTGCATGGGCATACCTAACATATGGGGTACTGTTAAAAGCATACATTATTTCACATACCTCGAAGCCTTTCAGCAGAATCATAAAAGCTTCATGCAAACCGCTTTCAGCGGATGAAATCCTTTCAATTACCGTACCCATTAGCGTACGATGTGCTACCGAGACGACAGCTTGCCCCAGAATATCCTTCAGCGCGTCCGACCGCACACCGTACGGACCCTTGCTATCGCTCTCCTTAGGAGCTGGATACTGGAGATTCCGGGCAGCCAAAGGGTTATCCTCTGGCCCTAGTGGATTCAGAGATACCCTTCACGACGACACTTCAAGGTCGCCCGCTTCTTGAGCTAGGGAGTCCGGGGGAGGCATTTCGCTCTCCATCATCTCCAGAAGAAGATCCCCTGAAGATGAACTCTGGCGAGAGGGGCTGCGATCCGGACTACAATTCATAAGCATCGGTTATTGTCTTCGGAAGTAAGGTAGGATATCTTCACTATTAAGTACTTTTTGATTACTTACAGCTCGGTAGAGGGATGATCCCCGCGCGGACATTGTGCGGCAAGAATACCCTCCGAGGCAGGACACTCTGGCTGAGATTTCTTCTCCCGTTTGGAAACCTTAGTTTCTGGATCTTCAGAGGTAGTCCTCTTCCTTCCCCGGGGAGAGAGAATGTCAGATTCTTCCCCTTGGTTATCCTCCCTCGCGGAGGTGCTCATTCCCTCGGTTGGAATAGGTAGCGAAGGAGGCCCATTTTTGCCCTCTTTATTCCCCCCTTCACCTTCCTTTGAGGGCACTAGACAAGGTGCTTGCTCGAGCATCTTTTCCAGCACCGGATTGTCCAAGCCCTCAGGAAGGGGGGCCTAACACCAGATCATCTTCGCCTTTGTTATCCAGTCCTGGTCAAAGCGTGATTCTTCAGAATGATGTCATGATAAATAAAAGGACGGTGTGTTCGGCCATGGGATTGATACCTCTTGAGCACTACGTTAGTTTTCCCCGAAGAGGAAGGGATGATGCAACAAAGTAGCATAAGTATTTCCCTCAGTTTTTAAGAACGAAGGTATCAATCCAGTAGGAGGCTATCCGCAAGTCCCTCGTACCTGCACAAAACAAATAAATCCTTGCAGCCAACGCAAATAGGGGTTGTTAATCCCTATGAGGCCACTTACGAGAGTGAGATCTGATAGATATGATAAAGATAATATTTTTGGTATTTTTATGATAAAGATGCAAATAAAATAAAGGCGAAGTAAATAGCAAAGTAGTAGGAGAACAATATGATAAAGATAGACCCGGGGGCCATAGGTTTCACTAGTGGCTTCTCTCGAGAGCATAAGTATTCTACGATGGGTGAACAAATTACTGTTGAGCAATTGACAGAATTGAGCATAATTATGAGAATATCTAGGCATGATCAAGTATATAGGCATCACGTCCAAGACAAGTAGACCGACTCCTGCTTGCATCTACTACTATTACTCCACTCATCGACCTCTATCCAGCATGCTTATAGAGTATTAAGTTAAAAACAGAGTAACACCTTAAGCAAGATGACATGATGTAGAGGGATAGACTCATGCAATATGAAGAAAACCCCATCTTGTTATCCTCGATGGCAACAATACAATACGTGCCTTGCTGCCCTTACTGTCACCGAGAAAGGACACCGCAAGATTGAACCAAAAGCTAAGCACTTCTCCCATTGCAAGAAAGATCAATCTAGTAGGCCAAACCAAACTGATAATTCGAAGAGACTTGCAAAGATAACCAATCAGACATAAAAGAATTGAGAGAAGATTCAAATATTGTTCATAGATAGACTTGATCATAAACCCATGATTCATCGGTCTCAACAAACACACGGCAAAAAGAAGATTACATCGAATAGTTCTCCACAAGAGAGGGGGGAGCGTTGTATTGAGATCCAAAAAGAGAGAAGAAGCCATCTAGCTACTAACTATGGACCCGTAGGTCTGAGATGAACTACTCACACTTCATCGGAGGGCTATGGTGTTGATGTAGAACCCCTCCGTGATCGATGCCCCCTCCGGCGGAGCTCTGGAATAGGCCCCAAGATGGGATCTCGTGGATATAGGAAGTTACGGAGGTAGAATTAGGGTTTTGGCTCCTGTTCTGATTGTTTGGGGGTACGTGGATATATATAGGAGGAAGAAGTACGTCGGTGGAGCAACAGGGGGCCCACGAGGGTGGGGGCGCGCCTGGTAGGGTAGGGCGCGCCCCCTACCTTGTGGACTCCTGTTACATGCCTTGGCGTAGGGTCCAAGTCTCCTGGGTCTTATCTGTTGAGAAAATCACGTTCCTAAAGGTTTCATTCCGTTTGGACTCCGTTTGATATTCCTTTTCTTCGAAACCCTAAAACAGGCAAAAAACAACAATTCTGGGCTGGGCCTCCGGTTAATAGGTTAGTCCCCAAAATAATATAAAAGTGGATAATAAAGCCCAATAATGTCTAAAATAGTAGATAATATAGCATGGAGCAATAAAAAATTATAGATACGTTGGAGACGTATCAAGCATCCCCAAGCTTAATTCCTGCTCGTCCTCGAGTAGGTAAATGATAAAAACAGAATTTTTGATGCGGAGTGCTACTTGGCATAATTTTAATGTAATTCTTCTTAATTGTGGTATGAATATCCAGATCCGAAAGATTCAAGACAAAAGTTCATATTGACATAACAATAATAATACTTCAAGCATACTAACTAAGCAATTATGTCTTGTCAAAATAACATGGCCAAGGAAAGTTCATCCCTACAAAATCAAATGGTTTAGTCATGTTTCATTTTCATCACACAAGAATGCTCTCATCATGCACAACCCCGATGACAAGCCAAGCAATTGTTTCATACTTTAGTAATCTCAAACCTATAAACTTTCACGCAATATATGAGCGCGAGCCATGGACATAGCACTATAGGCGGAATAGAATATAATGAGGGGGTTATGTGGAGAAGACAAAAGAGGAGAAAGTCTCACATCAACGAGGCTAATCAATGGGCTATGGAGATGCCCACCGATTGATGTTAATGCAAGGAGTAGGGATTGTCATGCAACGGATGCACTAGAGCTATAAATGTATGAAAGCTCAACAAAAGAAACTACTCGGTGTGCATCCAACTTGCTGGCTCACGAAGACCTAGGGCACTTTAGGAGGCCCATTGTTGGAATATACAAGCCAAGTTCTATAATGAAAATTCCCAGTAGCATATGAAAGTGTCAAAACAAGAGACTCTCTATCATGAAGATTATGGTGCTACTTTGAAGCACAAGTGTGGCAAAGGATAGTAACATTGTCCCTTCTCTCTTTTTCTCTCATTTTTTATATGGCCTTTTCTTTTTATGGCCTTTATCTTTTTTTATATTCCTCACTTGGGACAATGCTCTAGAAAATGATGATCATCACACTTCTATTTATTTACAACTCAATGATTACAACTCGATACTAGAACAAAAGATGACTCTATATGAATGCCTCCGGCGGTGTACCGGGATATGCAATGGACCAAGAGTGACATGTATGAAAGAATTATGAACGGTGGCTTTGCCACGAATACTATGTCAACTACATGATCATGCTAAGCAATATGACAATAATGAATGTGTCATGATGAACGGAATGATGGAAAGTTGCATGGCAATATATCTCGGAATGGCTATGGAAATGCCATAATAGGTAGGTATGGTGGCTGTTTTGAGGAAGATATAAGGAGGTTTATGTGTGAAAGAGCGTATCATATCACGGGGTTTGGATGCACCGACGAAGTTTGCGCCAACTCTCAATGTGAGAAAGGGCAATGCACGGTACCGAAGAGGCTAGCAAGGATGGAAGGGTGAGAGTGCATATAATCCATGGACTCAACATTAGTCATAAAGAACTCACACACTTATTGCAAAAATCTACAAGTCATCAAAAACCTCGGTACTACACGCATGCTCCTAGGGGGATAGATAGGTAGGAAAAGACCATCGCTCATCCCCGACCGCCACTCATAAGGAAGACAATCAAATAACACCTCATGTTTCAAATTTGTTGCATAACGTTTACCATACGTGCATGCTACGGGACTTGCAAACCTCAACACAAGTATTTCTCAATTTCACAACTACTCAACTAGCACGACTTTGATATTATTACCTCCATATCTCAAAACAATCATCAAGCATCAAACTTCTCTTCGTATTCAAAACACTTTTAAGAAAATTTTACTAACTTTGAATACCTAGCATATTGATTTTAAGCAAATTACCATGCTATTAAGACTCTCAAAATAATCTAAGTGAAGCATGAGAGATCAATAGTTTCTATAAAACAAATCCACCACCGTGCTCTAAAAGATATAAGTGAAGTACTAGAGCAAAACTATATAACTCAAAAGATATAAGCGAAGCACATAGAGTATTCTAACAAATTCCAAATTATGTATGGCTCTCTCAAAAGGTGTGTATATCAAGGATGATTGTGGTAAACTAACAATCAAAGACTCAAATCATACAAGACGCTCCAAGCAAAACACATATCATGTGGCGAATAAAAATATAGCTCCAAGTAAAGTTACCGATAGAAGTAGACGAAAGAGGGGATGCCTTCCGGGGCATCCCCAAGATTTGGCTTTTAGGTGTCCTTAGATTATATTGGGGGTGCCATGGGCATCCCCAAGCTTAGGCTCTTGCCACTCCTTGTTCCATAATCCATCAAACCTTTACCCAAAACTTGAAAACTTTACAACACAAAACTTAAAGTAGAAAATCTCGTGAGCTCCGTTAGCAAAAGAAAACAAAATACCACTTCAAGGTACTGTAATTAACTCATTATTTATTTATATTGGTGTTATACCTACTGTATTCCAACTTCTCTATGGTTTATAAACTATTTTACTAGCCATAGATTCATCAAAATAAGCAAATAACACACGAAAAACAGAATCTGTCAAAAACAGAACAGTCTGTAGTAATCTGTAGCTAGCGCAAGATCTGGAACCCCAAAAATTCTAAAATAAATTGCTGGACGTGAGGAATTTATATATTAATCATCTGCAAAAGGAATTAACTAAATATAACTCTCCAAATAAAATTACAACAGTTCTCGTGAGCGCTAAAGTTTCTGTTTTTATAGCAAGTTCAACAAGACTTTCCCCAAGTCTTCCCAACGGTTCTACTTCGCACAAACACTAATTAAACACAAAAAAACACAACCAAGACAGATGCTAGATAATTTATTTATTACTAAACAGGAGAAAAAAGCAAGGAATAAAAATAAAATTGGGTTGCCTCTCAACAAGCGCTATCGTTTAACGCCCCTAGCTAGGCATAACAAGCAAGAATAGATCTAGGTATTGCCATCTTTGGTAGGCAATTCTTCAATGAGGCATCTACCATCTTTAGTAATTTCTTTATTTTTATTTATTATCAAACTTTTAGGCACAAGATCGGAAAATTCATTTGTAGCAAATGGTTCCTTAATGATAGCAAAAAGATTGGGATGAATACTTATAGATTTGAGATCCGCATTTTCCTTACTAGAAGATTCACCCTTATTTTTAGGAATGTACATAAGCTTGGTAACTTTAGTGGAAGGACTTGGAGTATTCTTTATGGAAGAAAAAGCGGTTCTCAAGTTTATCGATCCTAACGGAATTGTGATTTATTAACTATGGGTTCCTTTTCTTTGATATCTTTCAAGTAACTCCTACTTTAGATCCATATTGAGAGATTCGGCCGTGGATCTTTTTATCCAAATTTTCAATTAACTCTACGGTAGCAAACTTATTTTCAATAATCTCAAGCCTTTGCATTACATGCTCCAAAGCTAATATAGTTCCATTAACCAAGAGAGGGGGTGAGCCAAATAAATCTAACATAGCATTATAAGAATCAAAAGTATGGCTACCCAAAAAGTTCCCTCCGGTAATAGTATCAAGAACATAATGGTGCCAAGGAGTAATGCCTACATAAAAATTGTGAAGGAGAATGGTAGTAGATTGCTTCCTAGTAGATCTATTTTGAGCCTTGCAAATTCTATACCAAGCATCTTTTAAATTTTCACCCTCCCTTTGCTTAAAATTTAGAATTTCATTCTCGGGAGACAACGGAGAAGATAAGGGACTAGCCATAACGACAAGCAAGCAAACTAACACACAAGCAAACAAAGAGGCAAACATGCAAAAAGAGGCAAATAGAGAAAGAGAGGGAGGATAGAGAGAGAGAGGGCAAATGAAACAGCAAGGGTGAAGTGGGGAAGAGGAAAACGAGAGGCAAATGGAAAATAATGTAATGCGGGAGATAAGGGTATGTGATGGGTACTTGGTATGTTGACTTTTGCGAACACCTCCCTGGCAACGGCGCCAGAAATCCTTCTTGCTACCTCTTGAGCACTGCGTTGGTTTTCCCCGAAGAGGAAGGGATGATGCAGCAAATTACCGTAAGTATTTCCCTCAGTTTTTGAGAACCAAGGTATCAATCAGTAGGAGGCTACGCGCAAGTCCATCGTACCTGCACAAAAAAAATAAATCCTCGCAACCAACGCAAATAGGGGTTGTCAATCCCTATGAGGCCACTTATGAGAGTGAGATCTGATAGACATGATAAAGATAATATTTTTGGTATTTTTATGATAAAGATGCAAATAAAATAAAGGCAAAGTAAATAGCAAAGTAGTAGGAGAACAATATGATAAAGATAGACCCGGGGGCCATAGGTTTCACTAGTGGCTTCTCTCGAGAGCATAAGTATTGTGGGTGAACAAATTACTATTGAGCAATTGACAAAATTGAGCATAATTATGAGAATATCTAGGCATGATCATGTATATAGGCATCACGTCCGAGACAAGTAGACCGACTCCTGCCTGCATCTACTACTATTACTCCACCATCGACCGCTATCCAGCATGCATCTAGAGTATTAAGTTAAAAACAGAGTAACGCCTTAAGCAAGATGACATGATGTAGAGGGATAGACACATGCAATATGAAGAAAACCCCATCTTGTTATCCTCGATGGCAACAATACAATACGTGCCTTGTTGCCCTTACTGTCACCGGGAAAGGACACCGCAAGATTGAACCCAAAGCTAAGCACTTCTCCCATTGCAAGGAAGATCAATCTAGTAGGCCAACCAAACTAATAATACGAAGAGACTTGCAAAGATAACCAATCATATATAAAAGAATTCAGAGAAGATTCAAATATTGTTCATAGATAGACTTGATCATAAACCCACAATTCATCGGTCTCAACAAACACGCCGCAAAAATAAGATTACATCGAATATTTCTCCACAAGAGAGGGGGAGAACAATGTACTGAGATCCAAAAAGAGAGAAGAAGCCATCTAGCTACTAACTATGGACCGGTAGGTCTGAGATGAACTACTCACACTTCATCGGAGGGGCTATTGTGTTGATTTAGAAGCCCTCCGTGATCGATTCCCCTCCGGCGGAGCTCCGGAACAGGCCCCAAGATGGGATCTCGTGGATATAGGAAGTTACGACGGTGGAATTATGGTTTTGGCTCCTGTTCTGATTGTTTGGGGGTACGTGGATATATATATAGGAGGAAGAAGTACGTCGGTGGAGCAATAGGGGGCCCACGAGGGTGGGGGCACGCCTGGTAGGGTAGGCCCCCCTACATCATGGCCTCCTGTTACGTGCCTTGGCGTAGGGTCCAAGTCTCCTGGGTCTTATCTGTTGAGAAAATCACATTCCCGAAGGTTTCATTCCGTTTGGACTCTGTTTGATATTCCTTTTCTTTGAAACCCTAAAACAGGCAAAAAACAACAATTCTGGGCTGGGCCTCCGGTTAATAGGTTAGTCCCAAAAATAATATAAAAGTGGATAATAAAGCCCATTAATGTTTAAAACAGTAGATAATATAGCATGGAGCAATAAAAAATTATAGATACGTTGGAGACGTATCAGGGATTACTTACTTGGGCAGCGGGGCGATTGCAGCTCAGGCCCACGTCCTCGGTGGTGTCCGGACACTCTATTTGGGGTCCGAAGAACGATTTGTACATCTCCTCGTGCGTCATGCCGAGGAAATGCTGAATAGTGCGTGGTCCTTCCGGGTTGAATTCCCACATGCGGAGGGGCCGACATTTGCAAGGCTGGACTTGACGAACCAGCATAACTTGCATTACCATAACCAGACTGAAATCTCCCTCGAAGAGATCTCGGATATGGCTCTGCAGCATTGGCACGTCCTTGGCTGGACCCCAGCTCAGCCCCCTGCTGATCCATGACATCAGTTGTGGCGGGGGGCCCGAGCGAAAGGTGGGGGCAGCTACCCATTTGGCGCTTCGGGGAGCTGTGATGTAAAACCACTCCCGCTGCCACAATCTAGACACCTCTAGAAAGGAACCCTTTGGCCATGGAGCGTCAACAATTTTTCTTATTAAAGCACCTCCGCACGCTGCGTACTGCCCTTCGACCGTCTTCGGCTTCACATCGAAGGTCTTGAGCCACATGCCGAAGTGAGGGGTAATGCGGAGGAAGGCCTCACATACGACAATAAATGACGAGATGTGAAGAAGGGAATCTGGGGCTAGATCGTGAAAATCCATCCTGTAATAGAACATAAGACCCCTAATGAAGGGATCCAGAGAGAGGCCTAGTCCTCGGAGGAAGTGGGAGACGAACACAACGCTCTCGTTGGGTTCGGGAGTAGGGATGACCTGCCCTCGGTCTTGAAGGATGGATCCGGACATGATTGAAGG
The DNA here is from genome assembly GCF_018294505.1 of Triticum aestivum. NCBI lineage: Eukaryota > Viridiplantae > Streptophyta > Magnoliopsida > Poales > Poaceae > Triticum > Triticum aestivum. The sequence continues at coordinate 273,908,984 of NC_057812.1, forward strand.
TCCGAAGCACCTGACCTGAGCTTTGGGTGTTAGAACTCGAGGTGGGGAAGGATTCGATGGAGCGCGGGAGGGAAAAAAGAAAAAGCATTGTCCCCTTTATAAAGAGGGTGAATATCAGGCGTCCTCCTCGTGGCCGTTTGAGACTTACCTAAGATCTAGGAGTCATACCAACATGCACGGTTGGGTTACCCACATTTGTATTGATGAGAATCCCGTGATAAGGGGAACACGATCTCTACTTTGACAAGACGTGACAAGGAAACCGCCTCGCGTTATGTGCTGGGCTGGTTAAAGAAAAACGATTCAAATAATGACCGGGCCGTGGCATGATGTCATGCTGTCAAAACGTGTGAGCAGATTAGATTGAAATATTATTCTCTCTACAGTGGTATGTGGAACTTATTTTGCAGGGTCGGACACTATCCTTGTATTCAAACTCTTCCATGGTGTATTCGGAGGAGGAACCCGCCTTGCAATGCCGAAGACAATACTGCGCGCCGGACTCATCGTCATTGAAGCCTGGTTCAGGGGCTACTGAGGGAGTCCTAGATTAGGGGGTCTTCGGACAGCCGAACTGTTGGACTATGACGATACAAGATTGAAGACTTCGTCCCGTGTCCGGATGGGACTCTACTTGGCATGGAAGGCAAGCCAGGCAATACGGATATGTATATCTCCTCCTTTGAAACCGACCTTGTGTAACCCTAGCCCCCTCCGGTGTCTATATAAACCGGAGGGTTTTAGTCCGTAGGACAACATACAATCATACCATAGGCTAGCTTCTAGGGTTTAGCCTCTCTGATCTCGTGGTAGATCAACTCTTGTAATACTCATATCATCAAGAATAATCAAGCAGGACGTAGGGTTTTACCTCCATCAAGAGGGCCCGAACCTGGGTAAAACATCGTGTCCCCTGCCTCCTGTTACCATCCGCCTTAGACGCACAGTTCGGGACCCCCTACCCGAGATCCGCCGGTTTTGACACCGACAGCCACAATCATCTTCGTCCTCAAGCTTCGGCTCCGGCGCCCTTCTCCGTTGATTCGGCCACTCCGGCGCGTCCCCGAGCCCGCTAACCATCCCTGCAGCTGCGCGGTGAGCCGTTGACCCGATTCCCCTTGCCCCGTCGTCCTTCGCGTCCTCTAGCCGTCGTCCTCGAGAGCTCCTTGACGCCGGCCATGTCGCCACTGCTGCTTCAGCCACTGAAGCTTGCGCCTGAGCGTTGCCCCATGCTCAGCATGCTCCCAGGAGCCAGGCGCGCCCACCCGTTCGACCTTCTATGCCCCCTAGCGCACAACCAAACATGCCCATAGCTCCGGCCGCCGCTGCCGCCGCTACAGACCACCTCACGCCCTCTCACTGCCACCGCTGGATGCGCTCCAGCCCCAGCTCGCCGTAGAACCCAACCGCGTCGCAAGCCGTGCCCTGTGGGTGATTCCCGAGCCACCCCGCCGCCGTGGCACCTCGCCGACGAGTTAACCTCGGTTAAACACTAACCTAACTGCAGATTAGACGCTAACCTAATAGTCTTAGGTCACTGACAAATGGGCCCCACTCTCTTATTTAATCACAGGTTTATCTCCCTACTTAGATTAAGCTAATGCCGTGGTCCACCGGTTAGTTTGACTTGGCCACGTCAACATTGATCGGGTCCCACATGTCAGCCTCTGTAGCTGACTCTGTATCACTGACCAGTGGGCCCTGCAGGTCAGGTTTGACTTGGACCAGCCCCGTTGACCCGCTAACATCACAGTCTCATCATGCTGATGCAATAATCACTTTTCTGGATTTTAAATAAATCTAAACGATTTATTTATTTCAGAAAATATCCAAAACTTCTAAAATTCATAGAAATTCAACCGTAACTCCAAATGAAATAATTTATATATATATATGAAAAATGATCAGAAAAATATGAAGAATCTATTTATGCCATATTCATGCATGTTTGAGCAAGTTAACATCACTGTTTAGGACAAACTAAGTGAATGGCATTTGAATATTAACATATGGGGTTTGAATTTGAACCTAGGGTTCAAACCAACTTCATTTAATATGGTTGCTAGATGCATTAGCTCAAATCACATCATATTGCCATGTCATGATCATGCGTCATATTGTCGCATTGCATTGATTGTGTTCTTTCTCTGTTGCCGGTGTTTGTCCCCTCTCAGTAGACGTGGTTTCGACGATGAGTTCGATGACACCGATGAAGAGTTATACTATCTTCGGAAGTGCCAGGCAAGCAAAACCCCCTTGTTCATTCTGATACAATCCCACTCTCTCGCTCCTGCTCTCTTTTACTGCATTAGGACAACTACAATTCAACTGTTACATGCTGCGCTAGTTGAACCCCTTTCCTCTGCATGGCCTGTCATTGACACAGTAAATAGATGAAACCCACTAGCATGAGTAGGAGTTGTTTGAGCCCTGATGTGCCTACTCATTCATGCTTGTTTGTCATGCCTACTACTGCTTAGAGTTGAGTCTGGTCCGATTCATCGGGGATGAATTGGAATGTGGTGAACATGTCCTACTATTGAGAGCTAAGTGTGTGAACACGATTTGGTAGCGGTGAGAGGCCATGTAGGAGTACATGGTGGGTTGTCTCATTGAAACCGTCCTCAGGAACTGAGTTCTGTGTTTGTGATCCATGAACAGCTACTACCACACATTGGGATCCTTAATTGACTCTCTCGACTTATTAATCGCCTTGATCTCTGTCCAGGAGTTGCAACTAGTCTCCGGTGTTTGTAGGATATGTGTTGGAGGCCATGCGTAGCGCTAACCCTAGGGGTGGGCTATGATGCGGTAGATACACCATGGCACGGTGTACCGGGCGCCCGTTTGGTGTCTCGGGAACCCTGGACACATCGTTTGGGGCTATGAGAGAAACCCCGGTCGGATATCCTCACGGATGGAACCTAAATAGGCGATAAACCTGGACTAGAGACTTGTGTGGTTAGTCAGGTCGTGGCCGACTCCCTTGCCAGGCTTCCGCTTGAAGGTTGCCGAGATACACGACGTGTACATGGTGGTAAGTGGCGAGAGCATGTGTGAAGAAGTACACCCCTGTAGGGTTAGCATCATCTATTCGAATAGCCGTGTCCGCGATGAAGGACTTCTGGGTTGCCTGTATAGTTCATAGACAAGTGAAAGTGGATACTCTAAAATGCACAAGATAAGCGTGAGTGCTATGGATGGCGTTCTCGTAGGGAGATGAGAGTGGATCCATAGTGGTGTATTAAAATGGTGAACATGTGGACTCGTGTGCGCCACCTCAAAAGAGTTACTTGCAGTAGTAGTTCAGGTTAGCCACTGAGTCAAAGCTGGCTTGCTGCAGTTAAACCCCACCATCCCTTCGTTGATAATGATGCATATGTAGTTAGTTCTGATGTAAGTCTTGCTGGGTACATTTGTACTCGCGTTTGCTTAATTTATGTTTTGCAGAGAGACCTCAGTCTTGCTAGTAGTTCCGTGTGGACTTCAACGTTTAGCTTGATACCTCAGCTACAATCTTGTGCCCTCAGCAGGATCTGGTAGATAGTCAGGCTTCTCAGCCTTTTTATTGGTAGATGTCTGTACTCAGACATGTTAAGCTTCCACATGTGCTTTGACTTGTATGCTCTAAATGTTGGGTCATGAGACCCATGTTTGTAATATCTCGCTCCTCGGAGCCTATTGAATAAATACTTGAGTTGTAGAGTCATGTTGTGATGCCATGTTGTATTTGCACATATCGAGCATATTGTGTGTATGATTGAAATGCTTGGTATGTGTGGGATCCGACAATCTAGTTGTCTATCCTTCGTAGCCTCTCTTATGGGGAAATGTAGTCTAGTGCTTCCACTGAGCCATGGTAGTCTACTTCAGCCCGGTTTACCGGAGTCCTGCTAGCCTAGTTGCTACTGCTCCGGAACACTTAGATTGGCCGGCATGTGATCCACTTCGTTCCTGTGTCTGTCCCTTCGGGGAAATGTCACGCGGTGACCTCCGGAGTCCTGCTAGCCTACTACAACCCGTGTTCCCGGAGTCCTGTTAGCCCAGTTGCTACAGCCCGGATTCACACGCTGATGACCGACACGTTTGATGTTGGTTCATGTATGCCTGTCCCTGTAAGTTAGTGCCACTTTGGGTTCACGACTGGTCATGTCGGCCCGGGTTCTCTGTCATATGGATTCTAGTGACACAATCATATACATGAGAGAACTAGGCCAGGTAAGGTGGCACCCGTGGGAATACCGTGCGTGAGGCTGCAAAGTGATATGATGTGTTACATGCTAGATCGATGTGACTTAGGATCATGGTCCCGACAACTTTGGTATTAGAGCCTGATTGCCTATAGGATTACCAAGCCAAACTGGTCGAAGTTGAGTCTAGAAATTCTTTAGTTATGTAAGGGAATTGATTGGGGAAGGGAACGTAAGGCTATTTTTACTCCTTTACCTTATGCCCTTCTTATCTGAGTCAACCTCTTCTTCACTACGAGGATTAAGAACTAGGCTTTGTCTTCTTTCTATCAGGATCATGTGTTACTAAGCCGTAGACCTAGGATTGATGGATTCAAGCCCTAGTTCAGTTTCTAGTACTTCCGTGTGTTTATAGTTGATCTCGGAACCTTTATATTGTGATGTTGAGTTGCTATGCCACCATTTTGCAGGATGTCTTAAATATTTTCGAGCATTTACAGCCGTTACGCTGTCCAAGTCATCCCTGGTTTCTAGATAGTCTGATGCATTTTCTATTCCCTTCCTCATGTTCCCGATGTCCATTTGGGCCAGATTAATCACACTAATCGGTGAGTTGAGGTACTCTGTTGCCTCGACATATATGTTTGAGCTATTATTATGACCCTAGGTGTTTTAGGGAGTCACCTAGTAATCTAGCCATGTTTTGTGTTCCCGGTGTGATGATTCTGGCCACCATTCTCGAAAGCATCCCGTGATGCCATTTAGTAGTAGGTATTCTACTCCTGGGTTCTTGACCCAAGATACACTCTACTTACCTCGTGTTGATAGTGTTGCTCGTACCTTTAGGATACTAGTAACCTTTGTGATAGTCCTCGAGGTCCGTGGTATTTCCTTCTTCCAAATACCATGAACTGCTTATGGCAGAAGTTCTTTTGAACCAAAAGATCACAACCAGAGTGCTCTTGATGAGTTCTTCATTCTACATTGTGAATCTGCCAGTTCTACCTTTCTGCATGGGTTATCCGGAAGAAATGTTGAGCTTGCTCGACATACTAATCTATGCATCCACAACTCCGAAAGATATATGTTCCTTTGAGTTGTCCCTCTCTCTAGTTGTATCCTAATCTCCGTCTATCATTTGATAGTAAAGAGCATGTCATGCATTCATGCTCATCGATACCTCATATTCTTGTGGTCTGTCAAGCCATTCTATTCCGGAATGACCAGGAGAAACAAACTCCAGTACCTTATCCATCTCTAGGATTGGGTCAAAGCAGTTGTAATCCGCAAATCAAATGCCAACCCAGCTTTTGATTATGTTCTACCCTGAAGTATTACCATCTTATGTCAAGAATGTCATGAGAATTGCACCACCCCTTGTGAATTCTTGACGCGGTGATATTTCTTGCCATCATTGTTCATTCCTCGGTTCCCATGTTTTTGTAACCGGAATGCCGACAAGTGAATCGTGATGTGTGAAATCAATACCCCTAGAAACTGTGTTGCTTGGTACTTAATGGATGATAATTTAATTCTTAGTGTGTTGGTTATTGGATCATCATTCTAAGATTGATCCTGCTACCTAGTCCTTATTTCTGGTGCACTCTTTGGTCAATGAGTTAGGATTGTGTCAATCCCTCACTCTCTTGATCACATCGTCTTGCCCTGAAAAGCAAGATTGTTCTCGATCTTAGTAAAATATCGGTGGTTCGTGATTTTCCTAATATCTTCTCGGAAGTGTTACCAGGTTGTCACCTGACCGCTATGTTGAGTTCATGATCAAGTTGGTTTCTTGTAAACCACCCCTTCTCCAAGAATCCGTGTTGGATACCCCTGAGCTAGTTGGTTAAGCTAAACAACAACTTGGAGAGCTGGAAGATAAAAGCTTGTCCGACTTGGTTCATCCCAAAGGGATATCCCTGTGTGTGTGTGTGTGTGTGTGTGTGTGTTGAAGAGAGATGATATCTTCATCGATTGTTCCTCATGATCGGTTGTTGAATCTATCGTCTTATCCAAACCTTGATTTGAGTGTGGGCTATCGTCAAATCAAGTTAGAACCAATGATATTCATAATGTTGTCTTACTCGTGGTTGTTCCTCGAGCATAGACCATTACATCTTTTGGTCTGACCAATACTATCACATTGTTCACATAATGGTGGAATTCGAGTGATATGGAAAATTTCGATGAGTTGCTGTTGAGCCCATCAACAGCATTTTGTCTCCTCCATGATTCATGTGGAACGTCAACCTAGTGTTGGAAACTTTGTAAGCAATGCCTTCGTGTTCCGTTCATGAAGCTTATGCTTGGATGGAAGAAGTGACTTCCTCGGATTCATGTGCATTTGGTGCAAGTTGCCATCGTGAGTTTGAGAAAGATTGTTTTGTTTCCTCTCGTACGATCCCAAGTCAGTTATGCATGTGCGAATGTATCATATGGTTTGGTAGATTAATTACCTTCATTCCATATGTATTCCCTAGCACACCAAGCCACTGATTGACTTCTTCAAGGATAAGAAATTCATCGATAGGTGCACAAGGACTTCGATATCCTCGATGATGGTTCCTTACCAGAACTCGGTAGTGTTTTATTGTAAGACTACTCTGTGGTCATGCTTGTCTTGGACAACATGTTCACATGCGTGTAGCAGAACCATCCCATGTTTTGGAGCTTGCTACCATAGTCCATCTCCTGGGAATATCGCAACCCATCTTGTCGATTTGTGTTGCAAACTTTCATTTTTTTTTTCTGGACTTGATGAGTCTGGAGTATCATGTTACCAACCAGATCTAAATTCCAAGCAGATATGATGGTTGGGACTTTTCCAAGATCTATTATGTAGGTCCCGACAAGGTTGATGTTCTGGCCGACACACCTAGCCGGAAGATCTATCATTGTAGTATCTTGATTGAGCTATTTGACCATCTTCTCCATGAGGATTTAGTGCAACTTATTCTAGAAGTTGTTCCTCAGGGGTCGTTGTGCTCTCGGTTTCCTCGATTATGCTAGAACCATTCAAACAGTGGAATCACTCTCTACTGTTGAGTTTATCCCCAGTTACTAGAATCATTCCCAACATTTGCATTTTGTTCCCAGTCTACACCGCCATTGTGCTGTCCAACCATGGACTACCCTTCTCAGAAATTACTGATCAGGATTATCTTCAAAAGTGGTCCTACCATGGGTCCCATCCATTTCCAGTGATAAGAAAAAAATCATCCATTGCGTTGTCTTCAACAAGGTAGTCCACATCATCCATTCTAGTCCGAGTATGCCATCCTTCGTACTCCGCCAAATGATTGTCATGATTTTCCTTAGGCTGGTATAAAGAGTTTCAATGATCTCTGAATCAAAAGTAATTCTTTTTACTACTTAAGGGGATATTTCTGCGAGTCACCTTCCTTAAGATGTCTCGTTATGGTATCATGGCAACTCAACTCCTTGCTATGTTGACAAACGTTCACCACCCTCTTAAAGTGCAGAATTGTTGTCTACGTAGTGAACCTTCGTCATCTGTTACACTCCATCCCTCTGGATGTATGTTTCATGTCTCAGCCCAAGAAATGTTTCAATGTTTCATTCCGTGAGTTGATCATCAGTTGCTCGATATTTGAAAGATCGATTCTTCTAGAGTTTTTCCTTTCTTCTCATTATCATGTTGGATGGAGTTCTCAGAGAAAGACATCGAGACAAAGAGGATGATTGAATGAATGTTCTTATGAAGTGCAACCTGGATGAGAAGTTTGTGATGGCCTTGTGTCCCCTGTCTTCTTACTCTACGCTTGAATCTCGGGACGAGATTCTTGTTTGGTGGGGGTGAGCTGTCATAGCCCTAGCTTTAGCTTTGCTTGTGGACTAGTCTTGGTTGTTGCATCCTGTTTAAATTTTGCTTAAACTTGAAATGGGGATGTTCAAACCCTAGAACCAAATGAAATGCAACTAGGATCAAAATAAAAATATTATCAATGAACCCAAAATGCCCTTCAGAAAAGTTCATGATTTTTGAATTGGTCTAGAACCTCTGTCAAAAATGGTGCACACTTTTCTAGGTCATTAATGGATTTTTGAATTAACCCATATTGTATTTGAATAGGAGCTATTAATTCCTATAAAATATTTGGTAGCTCCAAATATTCTAAAACTTATTGAGGGCCTCTGAAACAATTCCGTTACTGCCCACAAATATTTTCAGGATTTACAGAAGTGATTTGGTTTATAAACTAAATCAAAATAGAGAAAATAAATAGAAAAAAAGAAATAAAAGAGAGAGAGAGGACTTACCTGACTTACCTAGCGCTCACCTGGCCTGGCCCAGCACGGCCCAGCCCAGCTGGCCGATGCCAGTCATCCCCAACCTCTGCCAGAATGCAGAGGCGAATGAGGGCACGGCGTGCGCGAGGGCGCCACGCCACCTGCCTGCCTACCCTTCCCCTCGACGCCCTGGCCTCTTTGGACATCAACACGCACCTTCCCCGGCCCTCTCACTCTCCCCCGTGCCCTCCCCTCTCCTTTGTCTCTCTCCCTCGCTCTTCTCCTCACGCGCCTGAGCACGCCGTCGTGAGCCGCCACGGCCACCGCCGCCGCCGTGCCTCCCAGAGCTATCCAGAGCCTCCGCCACCTCTCGCTTCATCTCTTCACCGAAGGAAGGAAGCATGGAGGCCCCGAGAAGCCGCCATCATCTTTGTCTTCAAGCTTCGGGTCCGGTGCCCTTCTCCATCAATTCGGCCACTCCGGCGCATCCCCGAGCCCACTAACCATCCTTGCAGCTCCGCGGTGAGTCGTTGACCCGATCCCCTTTGCCCCGTCGTCCCCCGTGTCCTCTAGCCGTCGTCCCCGAGAGCTCCTCGATGCCGGCCATGTCGCCGCTGCCGTTGCAGCCACTGAAGCTTGCGCCTGAGCGTTGCCCCGTGCTCAGCACGCTCCCAAGAGCTAGGCGCGCCCACCCGTTCGACCTTCTGTGCCCCTAGCGCGCAAGCGAAAATGCCCGTAGCTCCGGCCGCCGCCCAACTCGCCACTGCTGCCGCTACAGACCACCTCGCGCCCTCTCACTGCCACCGCTAGATGCGCACGAGCCCCAGCTCACCGTAGAACCCAACCGTGTCGCAAGCCGTGCCCCGTGGGCGATTCCTGAGTCACCCCGCCATCGTGGCACCTCGCCGGTGAGTTAACACCGGTTAAACGCCGGCCTAACTGCAGATTAGGCGCTAACCTAATAGTCTTAGGTCACTGACAAATGGGCCCCACACCCTTATTTAATCACAGGTTTACCTCCCTGCTAAGATTAAGCTAATGCCGTGGCCCCACCGGTCAGTTTGACTTGGCCATGTCAGCATTGACCGGGTCCCACGTGTCAGCCTCTGTAGCTGACTGTATCACTGACCAGTGGGCCCTACAGGTCAGGTTTGACCTGGACCGGCCCCGTTGACCCGATGACATCACAGTGTCGTCATGCTGATGCAGTAATCACTTTTCTGGATTTTAAATAAATCTAAACGATTTGTTTATTTCAGAAAATATCCAAAACTTCTAAAATTCATAGAAATTCAACCGTAACTCCAAATGAAATAATTTATATATGAAAAATGAGAAAAATATGAAGAATCTCTTTATGCCATATTCATGCATGTTTGAGCAAGTTAACATCACTGTTTAGGACAAACTAAGTGAATGGCATTTGAATATTAACATATGGGGTTTGAATTTGAACCTAGGGTTCAAACCAACTTCATTTAATATGGTTGCTAGATGCATTAGCTCAAATCACATCATATTGCCATGTCATGATCATGCATCATATTGTCACATTGCATTGATTGTGTTCTTTCTCTGTTGCCGGTGTTTTTCCCCTCTCAGTAGACGTGGTTTCGACGATGAGTTCGATGAAACCGATGAAGAGTTATACTATCTTCAGAAGTGCCAGGCAATAAAACACCCTTGTTCATTCCGATACAATCCCACTCACTCGCTCCTACTCTCTTTTACTGCATTAGGACAACAACGATTCAACTGTTACATGATGCGCTAGTTGAACCCCTTTCCTCTGCATGACCTGTCATTGCCACAGTAAATAGATGAAACCCACTAGCATGAGTAGGAGTTGTTTGAGCCCTGATGTGCCTACTCATTCATGCTTGTTTGTCATGCCTGCTACTGCTTAGAGTTGAGCCAGGTCTGATTCATCGGGGATGAATTGGAATGTGGTGAACATGTCCTACTATTGAGAGCTAAGTGTGTGAACACAATTTGGTAAAGGTAGCGGTGAGAGGCCATGTAGGAGTACATGGTGGGTTGTCTCATTGAAACCGTCCTCAGGAACTGAGTTCTATGTTTGTGATCCATGAACAGCTACTACCACACATTGGGATCCTTAATTCAATCTCTCGACTTATTAATCGCCTTGATCTATGTCCAGGAGTTGCAACTAGTTTCTAGTGTTTGTAGGATATGTGTTGGAGGCCGTGCGTAGCGCTGACCCTAGGGGTGGGCTATGATGCGGTAGATACACCGTGGCACGGTGTACCGGGTGCCCGTTTGGTGTATCGGGAACCCTGCACACATCGTTTGGGGCCCTGAGCGAAACACCGGCCGGATCTCCTCGCGGATGGAACCCGAATAGGCGATAAACCTGGACTAGAGACTTGTGTGGTTAGTCAGGTCATGGCCGACTCCCTCGCCAGGCTTCTGCTTGAAGGTTGCCGAGATACACGATGTGTACATGGTGGTAAGTGGCGAGAGCGTGTGTGAAGAAGTAGACCCTTGCATGGTTAACATCATGTATTCGAATAGCCGTGTCCGCGGTGAAGGACTTCTGGGTTGCCTGTACAGTTCAGAGACAAGTGAAAGTGGATACTTCTAAATGCGCAAGATAAGCGTGAGTGCTATAGATGGCGTTCTCGTAGGGAGACGGGAGCAGATCCATAGTGGTGTATTGAAATGGTGAATATGTGGACTCGTGTGTGCCACCTCAAAAGAGTTACTTGCAGTAGTAGTTCAAGTTAGCCACTGAGTCAAAGCTGGCTTGCTGCAGTTAAACCCCACCATCCCTTTGTTGATAATGATGCATATGTAGCTAGTTTTGATGTAAATCTTGCTGGGTACATTTGTACTCACGTTTGCTTAATTTATGTTTTGCAGAGAGACTTCAGTCTCGCTAGTAGTTCTGTGTGGACTTCAATGTTTAGCTTGATACCTCAGCTACGATCTTGTGCCCTCAGCAGGATCTGGTAGATAGTCAGGCTTCTCAGCCTTTTTATTGGTAGATGTCTGTACTCAGACATGTTAAGCTTCCGCATGTGCTTTGACTTGTATGCTCTGAATGTTGGGTCATGAGACCCATGTTTGTAATATCTCGCTCCTCGAAGCCTATTGAATAAATACTTGAGTTGTAGAGTCATGTTGTGATGCATGTTGTATTTGCACATATCGAGCATATTGTGTGTATGATTGAAATGCTTGGTATGTGTGGGATCCGACAATCTAGTTGTCTATCCTTGGTAGCCTCTCTTATGGGGAAATGTAGTCTAGTGCTTCCACTAAGCCATGGTAGTCTGCTACAGCTCGGTTTACCGGAGTCCTGCTAGCCTAGTTGCTACTGCTCCAGAACACTTAGATTGGCTGGCATGTGATCCACTTCGTTCCTGTGTCTGTCCCTTCGGGGAAATGTCACGCAGTGACCTCCGGAGTCGTGCTAGCCTGCTACAGCCCGGGTTCCCAAAGTCCTATTAGCCCAGTTGCTATAGCCCGGATTCACACACTGATGACCGCCACGTTCGATGTTGGTTCATGTATGCCTATCCCCGTAAGTTAGTGCCACTTTGGGTTCACGACTAGTCATGTCGGCCCGGGTTCTCTATCATATGGGTGCTAGAGACACTATCATATACGTGATCCAAAAGGCGCAAACGGTCCCGGGCCAGGTAAGGTGGCACCCGTGGGAATACCGTGCGTGAGGCCGCAAAGTGATATGATGTGTTACATGCTAGATCGGTGTGACTTAGGATCAGGGTCCCGACACAAAACTAATGAGATCGCCTTACGAAACAAAAATTATACTCGTACTAAAAGCCACGGTGCTCGTAGGAGCAGTTGTAGCGCGCCATGAGTGCCCTGGTGCGCGGCCGTTTCCTAGCGTGCCAACACAATGCCTCTTCCTCAGCCTCGCAACTCGCGAGGTGCTGATTGGCGGCTTGCCGGCAGGCGAGCGCGATCTCATCGGTGTGGTGATCCGGCGCCAACAGGTACTCCTCCTCACTGGAAGCATGCACCTGGTCCACGTACTGCCAAGCGTAGATGAGGCACTTGGGCCCGACTGCACTCAGGGCTTCGACACAGGCATCCTCCGCCACGCTCACGGCCCTCACACGAGCCTTCTGCCAAAGAGCCAATTGCCTGACTCTCTCGGATGCGACATTGGACTGCTAGGCAGCTTGTTCCACGGTGCGCTTCTCTTCCTCGGCCTTCTTCTCCACCTCTATTTTGGCGCACTCTGTTGGAGGCAAAGCCTCCCACAAGGCGACATCCATTTCTTTCCAAAGCTCCTCCAGGCTGGGGGCTCGGCGGGTGGCGCGGTGTTCTCCTCGTAGCGGGGAGCCGACGCGTCCTCCGATGCGCGTGCTAATACACTTACGTGATGATACGTGTTTTTCACAGTAGGTCGCGTTTTTTGACAGAATTTATGACAGAACCAAGATTGTCATACCTTGCTGTCGTAGAAGTGTTCCATGACATTACCAAAATTATTATCACGGAAATATCCACATCCATGACGATAAATTGCGCGTCACAGAAGTGCTTTCGTCAAGGGTGACCGACACGTGGCATCCACCGTAACGGAACGCCGTTAAGCTATCGGGTCGGGTTTTGGATCCGATAACCCGTTAACAGCCCCGACCAATGGGAAATTTCCACGTGTAAAATTCTTATTGGCCGGACGAAACATGTGTCAGCTCGTCAGTGGGTCAGATAGGCACCTATGATACGTCGACACGTGGCACGGCCCAACAAAGGCCCATTCCTATGAAAAGGCCGGCCCGTTTAACTTGGTCAAAAGGTGGTGGGCCGGCCCATGTAAAGCCTGTTAACGACCTGTTCGCATATAGCCCATTTACAGTCCGCTAACCCAAGGCCCGTTACGCCCTATCCGAATTAGGCCCAGTAGCGTCATCTGGGCCACCCAATATGAGTCCAGCCCGTTTTCACTTCTGGCCCATGTATGGCCCATGATGTCTTTCGGCCCATATGAGGCCCTATGTAACTCTTGGCCTATTAATGGCCCGTGGTGAAACTTGCCCGTAATGAACAGTGTATCACTTTACACCCATTAACGGCCCGTGGTGAAACTGGCCCGTAATGAACAGTGTATCACTTTATACCCATTAACGGCCCGTTATTCCATTGGGCCATTTCCAGCCCATGTTATCTTTCGGCCTTCTCAGAGCCCATTTATTCTTGGGCTCATTTCCAACATTCATTTACTTATGGCCCGTTACTATCATTTTCTGCTTATGGGCCAAATTCAGCCCGTGGTTACAGTCGGCCCGTTTGTGGTCCGTTAATATGTTGGGCCATTTTCATAGTGTCATCAAATACGGCCTATTAATGATGGCCCGTTATGGTCGGCCCATGAATGGACGATTCCAAATCTAGCCCGTTTACGGCCATAATGCGGCCTGTTATTGGCCCATGTTTGGCCATCGATCATACTGCCAGTATAAGGCCCATTGATGATACGGCCCGTAGAAGGCCCATTGTTTCTACGGCCCATAGAAGGACCACTGTTTCTACGGCCCGTAGGAGGCCCAGTGTCACTACAGTAAATATTAGCCCATGGTTATTGTGGCCTAGTTTTAAAAATAGGTTATTGCAACCACTAGCAAACCGTGGAAAAAGAACTGCAATGACTAGAAGCAAACAAATAAACAAGACAAGAAGGAAATAAATAAGCAAGCAACTTACGCTAGGCTATCACGGCTATCACACATATTACATCCACTGGGCATCAAAGTTCGCCACCAGTGCAAATAAACACGCCAACAAAAGAATATACAAAACTGAGAGCACTTCAGAAGGCACTAGGCCTGGCCAGGTCGCCCCCCCCAAACAGTTGAAGAAGCTGAGTAGACCTCAGTTGTGTCAACGATAGATGCATCAACACTAGATTTAAGGCATGATGGTGCGCACGGCAGTCCTCTGACATCTTCATTGCATCTTTGACTTCAAGTCGGAGCTGAGCTAAAGCAAGCCTTTCCGCTTTAAGTTGAGACTGAAGAAGTCGAACTGATTGAAGCAGCGACTGCACAGAGGTTGTCTCACACCTGCTGGTGAGTAGCTTCAACTCACTGTCTTCATCAATACAGTACCTTGGGGTAATCTCGCTGGCCTCAAGATGGTTTGGCTCACTATCTTCCCTAAAGTTCTGCCTGGTGTAAGAGGTACGAGTCTGAAAGAGAAACAAGGAGACACGTAACAGGTTTCACAATTATATAAGCAAATAAGTGGATTTGTTCTGCATAAGGAACATGTTTTTACAACTACAATTTGAAACTGGTAGTTGTTGCAAACATCCAATCAGATGTAAACAACAAAGCAAACAACAGCGGAGGAAATGATGCCTATCCAAATCTATACTAGAACAAAGTTTGAAGGCTTGAGAAGGATGAACTTACATTACATGTTAACACGGGCTGGACAAAGCCCTTCTCCATGTTAATGGACGGATAATTCAATAAATTCCCTAAAGAAAATTCTTTATAAGCGTTGCCATTATTCTACATTTTGCAAAGAGTAAATATAGATCAAATAATATTGGAAGAAACAGAGGATAATGAAGCTCAGGTGCAGACTGATGATACATAATCAAATAGCAATTAATTAAGTACAACGTTACAAGGCAAAAGGGAGAGAGGTACTGACAAGAGCAATGCAGAGCCCATTATTGTTTTGAGATCGTATGATCCTTTGAGCATGGAGATTCATCTGAAATTAGTTTTCATACAAGAGAGAAGGTAAGGCACAAGCAGAAATTTAGGAGTTCAAATTTTGAATTGATATCATAGACAGTACCTGACGCTGGGCTCCCAGCAGTTCTAATAGGGGTTTGGCCACTGGAGTAGGGGTAAAGTGTGGTACAGTTGGGCCTGTGTTTTCTGTGGCTGCTGATCTATCTGATTTAACAGGTATCACTACCTTTTCCAAATACCTAGTTTGTACTCCTTGACGACCTGCACTCACCCTCTTCCTTTTGGACACCTATTACGAAAGAACAACATTTGACTGGAAAAACATAGTGTGACGACACATGGAATAGGTACAGAAAATGGATAGGTATGGCATATACTCATATATGATGCTTAAACTAAGCAGATGGTGTAACAAAGTAGAAGTAATGCAAGAGGTCAGAAGCAAAATATGTGCGACCAATACAACTTTGCAAAGTTAGAGCAAGCACCTTGATGGGTGAATAAGATAGGCCATCCTCCACCATGCCAAGTTTGTTAGGCAGTGGATCATTCCGCAATATTCCTCTCGTGCGCCCATTCTCATATTCATTTTGATAATGTTCAATATCTGACATGCATGAAAACATAAAAACAAGTGAGATTTTCTTTGTAATGCAGAAGTGATTCTAATCCAATACTGCCTCCCTGTAAACCCCTTTGTGCTATCTCTGCAATTCTTTTAAAAGATGCCATGCATGCTGTAATTTGTTGTGTGCATTAATATAATGTGGCCTACTACTCAAAATATGAGAGCTCCAGAAGTGATGACACTTCGCAGATGATAGCTTCAACATATAGTAAAGAAGAACAAGTCGACCTGACCTGACAGATTCAAAATATACTAAGGGAGAACAACTCGACCTGACCAGTCGACCGCAAGAGAAGAGTATCATCTTAAAGAAGAGCAGAAGAGCAAGCAGATTGAAGATATTACAAGTCTTTTAATACAATGTCGGTTGGCCACCCATGATGAACCAGAGCGCACAGAGAAATACTATTCTTTCCGGTCTCTCCATATGTGGCTCACATGCATTTCGAAACTAAAGTAGGAACATTTAGCTAACCAATTAAACATCTCTCAGTTTTACTAATATCAGCAATAATATCAGATATGAATTTGTACAACTAAGCTTGTTTAGCTCGATGGGTGGAGCAGTGCTATTACGACACGAACCACGTAGGCTGATTGTGGTCATCATAAAATGGGGAAAACATAAGCATGATGAGTACAGTGTTGACCGTGGCAGTGGGATGGCAGATCTGAAGCTGCAAACCGTGCAAAGGGTAGTTAGCAACCGATGTTTGCTTTGAAATAACAACTAAGATTTGGTATGGACAAGAAAGTACGGTCAACAAGTGACAAAGAAATGCAATTATGTTGTCTCTCTATATGTCGCGACATGCATTTGGAAACTCAAGTGGGACCTTTAGCTAACCAATTAAATGTGTCGGTTAACTAATATCAGTATCATATCACAATCATATTTGAACAACTAAGCTTTCGAATTCTGAGTGTTGTGTTGTTTAGCTTGAAGGGTGGAGTAATGCTAGTATGACAGAAAGCACCTACGCAGATCATAGTAGAGTAGATAAAAGGGGAAAACCCTAAGCATCAAGAGAAAAATCAGGAAAGTGGAACTAGCTGCACCAGTGGGTGGCGCACATGCTTTTCGAAACGAATATAGGAACATTAGGTGACCAATTAAACGTTCTCTGTTTTAGTGATATGAGCATCATATCAGATTCGTATTTCAACACGTAAGCTTTGGGTTGAGGTCTTGAGGAGCAGTGCTAGCACGACACGAAGCACCTACGATGATGGTAGTGAATATAAAGGGGGGAAACCATAAGCTTTACGAGTATAGTGCACATGCCATGGTGGATCTAAAGGTGTAAACCGGACAAAGCTACTTCGCAACCAATGTTTGCTTTCAACTAGCCACTACGATTTGGTACGGACAAGAAAAGTACAGTAAACAAATTACGATCTATTTTCCGGGTGAGATCAATAACTGAAGCACATATGGAAGAGTACCACCTCTCTTGCGACGCCGTGTAGGCCTATGCTGATACGTTGAGGGTGCTGCAGGTGCGATGGCTATCGGCGGCGGGGAAGAAGACTTTAGACAGCAGACGACCGGGTCAGGGGATATATCCTGTTGCCGTGGACGAGGCGGTCGTAGGAGCGGCAACGACAAGGTGGACAACGACGCCGATGAAGCAAGAGGAGGTGATGAAAGGATCCTGGTCCAGCGCCATGGATGAGAGACATCCATCTCTTGCAGTGGACAACGGGGTAGGGGTAGCGGCTCCAGCAAGGTGGAGGATGGGGTGGCGGACGGAGGAGGTTGGCCGCAGTGCGGAGGTTGTCATGCCGCCGACGGTGTATGAATGGGGAAATGGAGGGGAGGGGGGATCTCAAACTTTGGGACACGCTTCTCTGAAATGGGGGAAAGTTACGAATTTATCCCCGGTTTAAAATTTCGGATATCGTGTCGGTTGGGGATAGGACGGTAATCTCGCATCTCCCAAATATTTGCCGGTAACTATTTCGGGCGAGGAGAGGGTGTTTTTCCGCCCACGGTTGGTGCCCACGGTGTATGAACGGGGCTGACAGGTAGGGCGGTTGTGTCACGTCTGATGGAAGTTACACATCTGCCCCTATTTAAAATATTAGCCTACATCGATTTCGGGTGAGGAGAGGGTGTTTTGCCGCCCATGGTGTATGAACGGGGCTGACAGGTAGGGCGGTTGTGTCACGTCTGTTGGAAGTTACACATCTGCCCCTATTTAAAATATAAGCCGACATCGATTTCGGACGAGGAGAGTTTGTTTTGCCGCCCACCGTGTATGAATGGGGAAATGGAGGAAGAGACACATGTCTTTCAGACAAGCTTGAATCAAATGTGTTTTGCCGCCCATGTTTGGCGCCCACCGTGTCTAAATGGGCTCAGATGCCATCGTGTCATGTCTGATTGAAGTTACTAGTCTACCCCTATCGACAGCAGTGTAAATCCTGTCGATAAGGATGTCAAGTGTCAGGGGTAGACAGTAATTTCCATCTTGCAAACACTTGCTTCGAGCAGCCCACAAATTATAGTGGGTGTTTAGCTGCTTCGTTCAAAACTTGGGAGAATTAACATTCACGTTTGCCCGGGGACCTGGCAAACTAAATTCAAATCCAATTTGTATTCGATTATGAATATCCACAGATAATTATACGTTTTGTTATTTATTTTTTCAAAACCACAACAAAGATTTATTCCACCTTTATATATGATTATGATTTAGAAATGTTGTGATCTTCGAATTCAGTAGGTTGGATACACTCTGAGTCAAACCGTTATTTCATCCAATACAATATGCTCACATGACAAACAGTTCACATTATGTCAATCATACAAGTACCGAGGATTACCTCGCCTAAAAAATTCGGATCATTACAACACATGGACAACATAGGGAGTCTTGCAACATAATCCATTCAGAGACATGACACAACATGCAAGTACAATAATCTAATGAAAATTTCAACTGGTATCTAAAGAAGAATCGAGATTATCTTGGGCTTCAGATAGCAGAAACAGCAGGACCTCCTCCGTCTTCAAATGCAACATTCTTACTTCCTCCAATTCTTGGGTTGCTTGCATAATGCGTGCCGCTAATTCCGTAATTTCCAGCCTCAAGATAAATATTACCTCATTCATGGCAGCCACACCATATCTTTCTGCCTCTAGTAGAGCCTCAAGCACTATAATATTTGTGCTCAGACTGCTCTCTGGCGGTGTTGCCTCTGAACTGCTACCATCTGGTAATATGGATGGCGCACTGCTTCCACAAATAGATTCGGGGGTTGTACATTGTGTCCTAGTGTGAACGGCATCCTGAAAGGTTTCCGCTGGACATCAGTAAGAGATAGTTATCGTATGATCCAGGCAGTAAGCTTACATGGTAAACGATGGACGAATTATTGCCGAGCATGGCAAACTATATTTAAATGGTTCAAAGCAGCATCAGCCGAAAAGAAATTAAAATGGTAAGATGAAACTAGGGATGTAAGTGGCAAATAAACGAAATCCGCCAGTCCCATCTAGTTAGTTTTTGCTACCTCCCTAGTTCATTCTCCTCAAAAAAACAAAAACTCTTTTGAACTATCATACCACTAGTGGACTTCAATCAGGATTAAACCGGACCCAATTGACATCCCTAGTTGAAAGGGAGTGTACAACCGCTATATTTAAGTTGCCAAGGCATCTAAGCAGTTGAAATAATCTGAGAAAGAACTTAACAGTGTGGCCTCATATAAACTACGAAGACAGTCTTGTGATGAACTTGAGAGGAAAAGTTAAGGACTCAAATGAAATAGGCATGCATTTCTTTACGATAGTACAGCAGGCACTGCTGACATATTGGCCAACTCAGGTATAGCGTAACAACAAATAAGCATTCGAATCAAGCAATACAGCAAAGCAGACAACTGAACTATTTGTAATTCGGTAGGATTACACGTTGAGGGCACAAGCCAAGAAAGCAGCCCACTCGCATTACATTTCACATGTACTAAAACACACTGGCTTACCATATGTTGCTGTGAAGCCTAGATGCTGTTGCAATGTTCTTTGAAGATATCGTCAACATCCCGTGGTTGCAAATCTAGTTGTTGTAGTTTATTCTGCACCATCTATTTAGGTAAAATTAATTTTGATCGCATGCACTGGTCCGAATTGATCATCAATGGTTCATCTAAACTAATTAAAGAAGGGTGTGTGCATACACGACAATACTCCCTCCGATTCTTTTTACTTTGCGTATAACTTTTTCTCAGTTTTCTCGTATTAGTCTGCGTGTTGCCGATTCCTAGTGCTGGTTTCCTTTTGTGCCCCGCCCCATCCACCTCTGCCCTAATTAATTGGCAAATTAGTCCAGAAAAATTAAAACAATGCCCTCCTTGGTATGCGGGTCAAGAGTTATGCGCAGAGTAAATAGAATCGGAGGGAGTATATCTGCTTCCCTCTATTTTTATGCTTGTTCGAGGTGCCGGCCCCAAAAGAACAAATATTTTGCTTGATGGGGTTGGCAGCTCCATAATTAATAGAAGCATCAAATTAGTCGTGCAACTTGGGAAGATCAAGAACACACAAACAAGTAATGAACAGAGGCTCGGAGCAGTGATGTAATAGCTAGCATCAGAAAATGTAGGGTAAAATGAACAAAAAGCAGCGGAACCACATGCTAGTTTGCTGATGTGTAATTAAGCATAGAGAACATTAAGCAGTCTGATGGAACCAACAGGTGGCATCAGAACAAAACTAAATCATATTAACTATATGTGCACTGGTATGTAATTTAGCACATGTAACATGTTCACTGCCAGAAGTATGGCCCTACAGGTGCAAGCAGAATAACGTGTCTCATGAAAAACTGAATGATGCCCTGAAGAAATTCAAAGGTGCAGTGCTTATGCTAGGAAAGTGAACGTAGGCGCCGGCCGTTGGATAATAGTACCTGATTCTCGGCGGCGTATGGGTATCGTTGTCATACTTGATAGTTAAGGATCGTCGATGGTGCTCGTGTTGCGGTTGAGTTTGGGCCGGCTGTCACCGTCGCTGAAGCGGCTCCGGTGCTACGGTTGCGGCACCTGTCGACATACAAGAAAGCTCATCTGTGGTAAGTGAACAGTTGCATGATAAAGAGAAAAACCGAAGGAGTACAAATCGAAGTAACCTGATGAGGCCGCGGCGTTGGTAAAGCAGGGCCGGTGGAGTTGAATATGGCATCCGTGGAGCGGGTCCGGTGCAGTGGACGAAGGCTTCGGCGGGCGTGTTTTATAGTACTTTCGGTGAGGCGGATCTGTTGCGGCGGACGAGGGCTTGTATGAAGGGCCAGCGAAGGGGCGGACGAGGGAGTCAGTGAAGGGCCTACACTGTGGTGGACGAGGGCAACGGTTAAGCAGATCCGGTGCGATGGACCATGATGGCGGTCAAGGAGATCTGGAGCGGTGGACAAGCCAGTCGTTGAAGCGGCTCCGTGAAGTGGTGAGTTGGCAGTTGGGGGTTCCAAGGTGCGGAAGGTAGATCCGGCGGGGTGTGAGGTCCACCGCTGCGACGGAGGACTAGATTCGGCGGCTTGTCGTGGTTGGGGGGGGGGGTCGGGGAGGGGAAGGGGAGGGGCTCTGGGGAAGAATGTTGGGGGCAAAGAGGGAAAAACAATGTAGTTACCAAAGCAGCCCTTTTCCGTTCATGTGGCAGGGGTAAAACAGGAATATCACAGGGCTAAACTTTCGGGCACGTGATATTTTGATGTGAGCGGGAAGTTTGAATGCTTTTGGCGCCTAAAATTATAAGTATTCTGCTCTCGTACGGCCGACTATGATATCATGGCCGACAATTTGTTTGTTTTGCACTCAAAAAAATGTGCAAGTTTTGAAAATCAATGTCTCCAACTCGAAACTTAGATTGTCCATTCAATTCAAATATGGATCATTGAGCTACTACAAGCAAATACCATCATACGGTCCAATTCAAATGAAATTCCAAATGTGTTTATCCTAAATATGATGACAAAAGCAAAAATGTGTATGTGTATGAATAAAGTGGATGATTATAAAGTTTGAACATGCCCATATGTGTATATCTCTAGGTTTGATATATGAATTTGAAATCACGAAATCCCGGCTTAAAAAATGTACCTCCGTTTAAATGAATTACAAAAGCTAATGATGGAGTCGAATTCCAAAATTCCAATCTTGGGTTTGTAATTCTGGTACATCAAGGTATATCACGCATGTTCAAAAGTATCGTTATCTCATAGTACAAACTATGAAACAAATTGATCAACCATGAGTGCACAATATCTCAATTACGCTAAAGTCTCTCAAATATAGACACCTCACTCTTTATCTGAAGTCACCCCCACCACCACACACACACACAGAAGTCGTTCTCTCCCCCAAACACCAACACACGAGCACATTAACACCCCTCTCTCTTGTAAAGTCCGGACCCCAACATAGGTCTCTATCACTTTGTCTCTCGGGCATGCACACATCTCTTCCCTCACTCTCTAGGTCTCCCGCTATCTCTCTTACCCAAGCACACGCACTATGTAGAGTGTATATTTCCCATACACACAAAAAGTCGCCCCAAACGTCTATCTCCCTAGTTATGTGGTTCTCGCGCACTCACCTCACACACCACCCCCACTGCAAACAAGCACACTTTGTCTCCTTGTGCACCACTCTCCTCTTTCTATCTCTCCCACATGCGGACCCGCCCCAGCTCCTTCCCTATATACATATATGTCGTGACTCTTTGCATAGCTCCCTAATGTATAATCGTTCTCTATTTCGCACATTGTTCTCTACACCATCTATTCTAGATCTCTCATGAAGTCCCTCTCACACACAAGATGACTCGCTTCCCTTGCGTCTCCGTTCATAGGCCAATTTCGGACAACATCAACGTTGTCTCCCTATCTATACACCATTTATGGACACAAACGACCCCTCTCGCCCCCTCTCTTCCTCTCTCTCTCTATCTCCATCGCTAGCTCTCTCTTTCTCTCGCTCTCACACCCCTCTCCCACACACACACTCGATGTCTCTTCCAAATAGTCTGCTCCACCCGCCCGCACCCGTGCTATCTCGCTACTACACATGTCACACCATTCCCCTTCCCTTATACTAGGTTTACATCATCAGTGGTCTCTCTACTCCACATACACTCTCTCCCTCTCACACACAAACGCGTGCACAAACACACACAGACACGCACAAACACCTATTTACCTGGATCCTCATCTCTCCTCATGTCCGCATGTGTATCTCACACACTCACTCTCTAATTATGTATATGTGTCTCCACGTTACACAACACAAAGCCCCATGTACATGTCTCTCTCTATCCTCCACGCACATAGACACAAAGAATCTGTTATCATTGCCTCAGTCTCTAACATATCACACACGCACTCTCTCTCTCTCTCTCTCTATCTATGAAAGCACAAGTGCTCCCTAGGTGGTTTTGATAATTGATGACAACATATCTCTTGTTGGACTAACATTTCTATCTAGCATGTTTCAGATAAGTTCAACAATGGAGTGGCATGGACTAAAGGTTGTGGGAACTCCTTCAAAATGCTAAGGACAAAGGATTGGCTCAAGCTCAAAAGCTCAAGACTCTTCATTTTATATTTTAGTGATCCAAGATCACATTGAGTCTTTAGGAAAAGCCAATACTATCAAGGAGGGATGAGGTGTTGCTCAATGAGCCTCTTGCTTCATGTGCTTAGTGATATGCTCCAAAACCCTCAACTACTTTCCCATATCCACATATGACCTAAACCCTAAGCCAAACTCGGTCCTACCGATTCTTTCTATCCGGCGCCACCGAGTTTCACTTGTCATAAGCCACTGCCAAACCCTAGCAATTCGGTTCTATCGATAGGGATCTCGGTCTCACCGAGATGGGATTGCAAACTCTCTGTTTCCCTTTCGTAACTTTTCGGTCTCACCGAAAGAGCGAATCGGTCCCACCAAGATTGCAGTGTAAACTCTTTGTTTCCTTTTTGTAACTTTTCGGTCTCACCGAAAGAGCAAATCGGTCCCACCGAGTTTACCTGACCAACTCTCTGGTTAGCTTATTACCAAACTCGGTCTCACCGAGTTTGTGTAATCGGTCTCACCGAGATTATGTTATGCCCAAACCCTAACCATATCGGTCCTACCGAGTTGCATGTCAGTCCCACCGAAAATCTCTAACGGTCACTAGGTCTACCTTTTCGGTCCGACCGAGTTTGTTGATTCGGTCCCACCGAGATTGGAAAACTGTGTTAACGGTTGGATTTTGTGTGGAGGCTATATATACCCCTCCACCTCCTCTTCATTCGTGGAGAGAGCCATCAGAACACATACACAATTCCAACTCATATGTTCTGAGAGAGAACCACCTACTCATGTGTTGAGACCAAGATATTCCATTCCTACACTATGAATCTTGATCTCTAGCCTTCCCCAAGTTGCTCTCCACTTAAATCTTCTTTCCACAAAATCCAAATCCTATGAGAGAGAGTTGAGTGTTGGGGAGACTATCATTTGAAGCACAAGAGCAAGGAGTTCATCATCAACACACCATTTGTTACTTCTTGGAGAGTGGTGTCTCCTAGATTGGCTAGGTGTTACTTGGGAGCCTCCGACAAGATTGTGGAGTTGAATCAAGGAGTTTGTAAGGGCAAGGAGATCGCCTACTTCGTGAAGATCTACCGCTAGTGAGGAAAGTCCTTCGTGGGCGATGGCCATGGTGGGATAGACAAGGTTGCTTCTTCGTGGACCCTTCGTGGGTGGTTGCTTCTTCGTGGACCCTTCGTGGGTGGAGCCCTCCGTGGACTCGCGCAACCATTAACCTTCATGGGTGGAGCCCTCCGTGGACTCGCGCAACCGTTACCCTTCGTGGGTTGAAGTCTCCATCAACGTGGATGTAGGATAGCACCACCTATCCGAACCACGGGAAAAACATCCGTGTCTCCAATTGCATTTGAATTCTCCAAACCCTTCCCCTTACATTCTTGCAAGTTGCATGCTTTACATTCCGCTGCTCATATACTCTTTGCATGCTTGCTTGATATGTATTGTGTATGTTGAAATTGTGCCTAAAACTCCACTCAAACCAAAAAGGCCTAAAAATTGCAACTTTAGCACTAAGTGTCTAATCACCCCCCCCTCTAGACACATCTACTTCTAGATCCTACAAGTGGTATCAGAACCAGGTTTCCATTGCATTGGTTTAATCACCATTGGAGGAAGATGGATGTGTCTACTTTAGGGAGTCTTAGACATAGAGTGCCTATTTTTGATGGAGAGTATTTTCACGAGTGGAAAAATGAGATGCTTGTAATCTTCAATAATATCATTTGAACAAGTATATTGCTAGTCCTTGTGCACCTCACATAGATCCTTTGCATCCTACCCTAGATGAAGATATTGACATGATTCGCAATCTTAGAACTATTGAGCTCATCATTAGAGGATTGCCCAAAAATTTGATTGCTAATTTGCCTACTCTTAATTGTGCCTATACTATATGAAAATTTCTCGAGGAACGATTTCCCGATCATTCCTTGAAAAATTTGGATGAAATTCTCCATAAATCTATTGCCTTGAGTAAGATGAACTCTAGTGATCCTAGTTTTGAGTAAGATGAACTCTAGTGATCCTAGTTTAGTGATTCTACTCTTTTTACTAAAAGGGTTAAAGGAGAACTATTTGTATGCCAAATTTATGTTGATGATATCATATTTGGTTCAACTAACCCTCTATTTAGTGAAAATTTTGGAAAGCTAATGTCAGAGAAGTTTGAGATGTCTATGATGAGTGAACTCAAATTCTTTCTCGGTTTGCAAATCAAGCAAACTAAGGAAGGTACATTTGTCTCTCAAACATAGTACACCAAGGACTTATTCAAGAAGTTCAATATGCAAGAATGCAAAGGTATGTCTACACCCATGCCTACTAGTGGACATAATGATTTGACCAAAGATGGTGAACCGGTTGATCAAAAGGTTTATCGCTCTATGGTTGGTTCATTGTTATACCTATGTGCTTCACGTCCCGATATTATGCTAAGTGTGTGCATGTGTGCATGATATCAAGCTGCTCCTAAAGAATGTCATCTTAAGGCTGTGAAAAGGATAGTGAGATATTTAATCCATACACCAAATTTTGGCATTTGGTATCCTAAGAGGTCTTCTTTTGATCTTGTTGGCTATTCCGACTCGGATTATGCCGGAGATAAGGTTGATAGAAAGTCCACTTCGGGTACTTGTCAATTTCTTGGTAGATCTCTTGTGTCTTGGTCTTCCAAGAAACAAAACTCGGTATCCTTATCCACCGCCGAAGCGGAATACATTGCCGCTGGTTCATGTTGTGCTCAATTACTTTGGATGACCCAAACTCTTAAAGATTATGGGATCTATGTGAAACATGTTCCACTACTTTGTGACAATGAAAGTGCTATCAAAATTGGTCATAATCCTGTACAACATTCTCGAACTAAGCATATTGAAGTTCGTCATCATTTCATTCGAGATCATGTTGCTAAGGGTGACATTGATCTTAAGCATGTTCGCAGCAATAAGCAATTAGCGGATTTATTTACTAAACCTCTTGATGAGAAAGTGTTTTGCAGGTTGAGAGGAGAATTGAACATCATTGATGGTTCGAACTTGGAGTAGAAACTCCATTGGATACATGCAAGACATGAGCTTATGACTAATCCATGATATATCTCTTATGATAACCATCTTATGTCTTGGATATATTTGCACCTTGCATGTTGTCTAACCCATGTAGGTGCTTGGTTGAATCTAATTCCATGAGATTGCGACTCACTCACATCTTGAGCAATCTCTACATCACCAAGACTCTACACAATGGTGGTTGAAGACAAGGAAGCACAAAACCATTCAAACATATCCTTTGACAAATTCTATGTTGAGCTTCATGATTGTCATTTTTGGATACACAAGTGCTCTTCCTTGCAAGAACTAACCCATGTAGGTAGATGAACTCAAACTCCAAGTGGTGCTCCCAACTCTTGATGAGCTACATCAACCTTGAGCACCCACACAAGTTCAACTACATGAGCAAGAACCACACCACCACCCAAGGTATGTTATTCCATCTTAGAGAAGCTTTACTCCAAGACATGAGTCAAAGCAACTCAACCAGATGTGAATACATCAAGATGCTTAAACGAAAAATGATAACCCCATTTTGAGCTTAAACGATGAGTATGACCTATGATCAAGTCTTCTCACTTGACTCCTAAGTTAATATACTCTAACATAGGTGACTATGTCACCGCCCAACTCTAGATGAAGGTCTCTTGTGTTCTTTTTGTGTGTATCTCATGCATGTTTAGTTTCTTTCTCTTTTTCAAAAACAAAAAAAACTCCATCTAGATTTTTCAGTCTCTTCTCTTTTCTTTCTGTTTATGTTCTGCATTTTCTGCATTTAATTCCTTGCAAATCCTTCAGGTAATTCATTGCAAATCTTTGTGAGATCCTACATGTCTAGTGAGATGAGGTGACAAGTGTTTTTATCTGTGTGAACTCGGTTTCACCGACTTGTAATTTTCGGTCCAACCAAATCTTTTCGGTGCCACCGAAACATACCACTCAGTGCCACCAACTTCGCAACAGGAAAAACAGTTTGCCACTTGTTCTATATTTCTTCTGATCCAGCTCTACTCAATGAATCTTGTCCTCTACAAGCATCACAGTTTTATCCATTGCTTTGTGCTGAGTCTCAAGGACCAAACCTGTACGACGGATTCCAGAAAGCCCTTCTTGGAAATTGATGTCAAAGGGGGAGAGAGAGATCACATCAAAGCTTGTAGGAGAGAGGGATCACATCAAGGGAGAGAAAAAGTCTCAAGGACCAAACCTACAAGAGAGAAAGTATTAAGGGGGAGAGAGAGACTTCCAGGGGGAGAGAATACTCAAGGATCCCAGATGCTTGATGTTCAAGAGGAGAGATGTCACATGCCTTTTTGGGGGAAAGACGTGTATTTGCATTAAGTTCTATCCATTTGTATCTTTCAGCTCTGATTTTCTGTTCCCCATCTTCTCCCAATATCCCATGTAAGATTCAGGGGGAGCAAGACACCTAAGGGAAAGAAATCAGTCAAATTCATTGCATATCTTTATTCTTGGGGACATGTTGAATCCAATGTGGAACCTTGTACTCACTCTCTACATGTCATCCCAGTCTTGGTATTCTTGTGGTTTCTTTTGTTTCCTCTGGCTAGTGGATGTACCTGTGTTATCTAACTTTGTTTGTGCAGGTTCATTCCATCCTAAGCCAACTCAAGACCACAAGGTAAGTATATGCATCAAAATCATGAGTATGAGGAGTTCTTGCTTATGTACATACTGTTTGCAAGGACTCATGAGCATGAAGGTATTTTCCTTGATAATCTTTTGCTCTGATGCATATGGCCAAGATACATGTAACACATAGCCTACTCTGTCATGGTTATGCTCTCACATGCCTCTATATTTCATATTTACATGAGTGCATACATGTAGGGGAGCCTATGCTTGTTACATGTCCTTCCAAAGCTTTACTTGCTGTTCTTTATATCTTTATCTAAAGCTTTGATGTATGTTGCCATCAATTACCAAAAAGGAGGAGATTGAAAGCACAAGTGCTCCCTAGGTGGTTTTGATAATTGATGACAACATATCTCTTGTTGGACTAATATTTCTATCTAGCATGTTTCAGATAAGTTTAACAATGGAGTGGCATGGACTAAAGGTTGTGGGAACTCCTTCAAAATGCTAAGGACAAAGGATTGGCTCAAGCTCAAAAGCTCAAGACTCTTCATTTTATATTTTAGTGATCCAAGATCACATTGAGTCTTTAGGAAAAGCCAATACTATCAAGGAGGGATGAGGTGTTGCTTAATGAGCCTCTTGCTTCATGTGCTTAGTGATATGCTCCCAAACCCTCAACTACTTTCCCATATCCACATATGACCTAAACCCTAAGCCAAACTCGGTCCTACCGATTCTTTCTATCTGGAGCCACCGAGTTTCACTTGTCATAAGCCACTGCCAAACCCTAGCAATTCGGTTCTACCGATAGGGATCTCGGTCTCACCGAGATGGGATTGCAAACTCTCTGTTTCCCTTTCGTAACTTTTCGGTCTCACCGAAAGAGCGAATCGGTCCCACCGAGATTGCAGTGTAAACTCTTTGTTTCCTTTTTGTAACTTTTCGGTCTCACCGAAAGAGCAAATCGGTCCCACCGAGTTTACCTGACCAACTCTCTGGTTAGTTTATTACCAAACTCGGTCTCACCGAGTTTGTGTAATCGGTCTCACCTAGATTACGTTATGCCCAAACCCTAACCATATCGGTCCTACCGAGTTGCATGTCAGTCCCACCGAAAATCTCTAACGGTCACTAGGTCTACCTTTTCGGTCCGACTGAGTTTGTTGATTCGGTCCCACCGAGATTGGAAAACTGTGTGTAACGGTTGGATTTTGTGTGGAGGCTATATATACCCCTCCACCTCCTCTTCATTCGTGGAGAGAGCCATCAGAAAACATACACAATTCCAACTCATATGTTCTGAGAGAGAACCACCTACTCATGTGTTGAGACCAAGATATTCCATTCCTACACTATGAATCTTGATCTCTAGCCTTCCCCAAGTTGCTCTCCACTCAAATCTTCTTTCCACAAAATCCAAATCCTATGAGAGAGAGTTGAGTGTTGGGGAGACTATCATTTGAAGCACAAGAGCAAGGAGTTCATCATCAACACACCATTTGTTACTTCTTGGAGAGTGGTGTCTCCTAGATTGGCTAGGTGTTACTTGGGAGCCTCCGACAAGATTGTGGAGTTGAATCAAGGAGTTTGTAAGGGCAAGGAGATCGCCTACTTCGTGAAGATCTACCGCTAGTGAGGCAAGTCCTTCGTGGGCGATGGCCATGGTGGGATAGACAAGGTTGCTTCTTCGTGGACCCTTCGTGGGTGGTTGCTTCTTCGTGGACCCTTCGTGGGTGGAGCCCTCTGTGGACTCGCGCAACCATTAACCTTCGTGGGTGGAGCCCTCCGTGGACTCGCACAACCCACCCTTCGTGGGTTGAAGTCTCCATCAACGTGGATGTAGGATAGCACCACCTATCCGAACCACGGGAAAAACATCTGTGTCTCCAATTGCGTTTGAATTCTCCAAACCCTTCCCCTTACATTCTTGCAAGTTGCATGCTTTACATTCCGCTGCTCATATACTCTTTGCATGCTTGCTTGATATGTATTGTGTATGTTGAAATTGTGCCTAAAACTCCACTCAAACCAAAAAGGCCTAAAAATTTCAACTTTAGCACTAAGTGTCTAATCACCCCCCCCTCTAGACACATCTACTTCTAGATCCTACACTCTCTCTCTCTCTCTCTCTCGCAAACACGCTCAACATGGGTTTCCCCGTGAATAACTTACCGTCTATTCATGAACAGTCGTGGCAGTACGGCGAACACGAGACGTGAAAAAGAATAAATCTACACGTGCTTAGACCACCTAGTATGACTACTAGGACTAGAGCAAGCCAAAAAGCGCGCCGCCGTCACCCCCTCCTTGTCGGCAATGGGAAAATCTTCGTTTTACACAGTCAAGAAGTCATTGTGCTAAGGCCCCACATGCCGAGGCGTTGAATAGAATGTAGATGCTAGTTTACGGAAGCAAGTATCGATAATATGTTTGTATCTCCATACTTATATTTCTTCTATTATAAAAAACCGAGTTGGTGATGATGGTACGTGTGCCATCTTGCAATATAGACCGTCCGATCTATATCTGACGGATGGAAATTAAACTAAAAGATACCCGCACCCCTCTCCACATTTCCAGACAAGCCTTCCCTCGTTCATCCTTATCTCCAACAAACCTCATTGTTGAGCAATTAAGAAAGGAAGCCTCTGGAACAAACCGGTCTAGTGGCCGCTGCCAGCGTCGTCAATCCCCATGCCTCCGCTCAGTTCGACCACCAACCACCACCACACCCCACTCCTCTTCACCTTATCTCATATTTCTCGAGATATCATTAGTTTTTACACATGGGATTACTCCCGCAAGGGTCAATCACAACAAGTGTTTTATAAAAAAATGCATCTTGATGTTCCGTGCAATGCACGAATCTTGCTAGTACTCCTACACAAGACTAAGTTGGTGATGCTGGTGTGTCTGCCATCCGTCGTTTCTGACCATTAGATCTACATCTAATGATTGTGAGGTAAGTTGTTGCCTTTTCTCACCAACATCCCACTTGTCTACCAATTTGCAGAAAAACCCATAATTAGTATCTTAAAACCAACCACATCCCTCCCTGACCTCACCAAAATAGCCCAAGGAATATATTCTAATTGAAACATAATATATCTCTAGTGACATATTTATATCAAAATTAGAGTGTTTTGTACCAAGTTTGTGAATAAGTATTATTCTAATTATGATTCTTTGCAACGGACATGAACATTGCTAGTATTTCCAACCATGCATTTCTTTTCCTAGTATTCCATAGTTTCGAGTTTTCCATCAAGATATTAGTCACTCGTGGTTGATATTTACTTTCAATCATGTACACATATGCACTATGTAACTAGCCTTGCTTATTGGCTTCCAAAGCTTAACCTTCACTCCTACTTACAATATGTAGAGTATTTAACAAAAAACTACCACTTTCAACCAGCCCTAGGAGGAATCTATTGACAAAAATAGCAAAAACATACCCAAAATTTCTTAATCCACGCCAAAAACTACCTAGTACTCCTACCGATTAGGTTCGTTTAAACCCATTTATGACAGGGTTGGCCCACATGTCCGTGCTGACGAGGCAGCTTAAACCAACACATTTTGTTTGACCGTTGACACGAGGGACCCACATCTGACCTTCTATCCTGTTATTCCCCCTCAAATCATTATTTTTCCTGAACATTACTTCAAACAGTACTGATGCGTGTTCGTCGGTGGCGCCGGTGATGAGCGAGTTGGCCACCGCTCTGTCGGACGGGCCAGACGCCGCGCTGGCCTCCGCACGGGTTGGCAGGCTGGCCCGGGCGTGACTCATGAGCGAGCAAGCCGCCGCGCTGGCCTTTGCTCAAGCCAGATGGCTGGCCTTAGCGCGGTGCACGCGAGCAAGCCGCCGTGCTACCTTGCCAATCTAGCTAGCAAACCTTGCAAACAAGCAGCTGGACGGAGCTGGATGGAGCTATCTTGGCTAGCTAGCGGCCGCGAGTGCCGGACGGAGCTGACATTCGGGATGCCGCAACATGGGCTCCGCACCGCCGGCGGTTTTGACCTCGCCTTCTGCCGGTGGCGGTAGCTGCATCCCATGGCCGAGGATGACTAGGTGGACGGGCCGGAGGTAGGAGGTCACTCGAGGATTTTTCTTGGTAAGAGCATGTACAATGGTTGATAAGGTAGTCTTATCTTAAGTCTGCCACGTATGCAAGTGGTAGTAGTTTCTTGGCATTTTAGTGGTTTCTTGCATTATTAGAGCAAGTACAATAGAGCTGAGTCAGCGGGCTATAAGAAATAAACTACTACTACATGTTGGCTATAAGATGGGCTGTAGATGACATGGCACTGGCTTATAACCAGCAGCTGGCTATACTATTAACCATGCTCTTAGGGGTTTCTTGTAAGGAACAATGTACGTACTACTAGTGACAAAAGGCGATTCTAGGTTGCGTTGTACTCCAACGAGTACTACTAGTGGTTGCGGGAGTGTATACCTCGTTTTGTGGGTTCGATCCCGGCCGAACGCATGGCGGCCTTTTAAAAAAAATAGTACTACTACACTTCGTTGCGAGCCAATATTTTACACGGGTAGTTTGAGTTTTGAAGTCAAACGGACGTGCGGCCCCACAATCTGGGTGCACTGGACAACCTAGCGACGTGAACGGGTTTTCCTTCCCAGCATCCCATGGCTCGCGTGCTCGCCCTAGCCGCACCTCGCTTGCAGCTTTCAGCTAGTAGCATATTTAAACTAGCGCCTCCCAATTAAGCCCGAGGAGCCGGAAAAGCCTGGCGGGGCATTGGGAACTGTGCAATATGGCTCTGTACGTTAAGTGCTCTACTACTACTCTGTAGCTTGTGGTGTTGCATGCATGGACTTCACTCCATTATCGGCTCTACTATAAAAGAAATTCCTCTTGCCGTGTTTTTTTGAAACGGAGGCAAAAGCTTTGCTTCATCTCATTCATAAAGAAGGAACTATTAACAAAGTTCGACGAGATCCATTACACCTCCACAAATGGAAGCGAAAAGCCTAGTCTCGCTGTATCAAATAACTCAAATGTTCTGCCCCCGCAGTAACTGTCGCTGATAAACAGGCTGCTAGTGTGTGCGTGAGAGGAGCAGCTGAGTAGGCCAGCTACGTAAGAGGAGCGGCTGAATAGAGCAGAGAGTACCCACTAGGCCACTACGCAGGTGTACTTCCCCTGCATTGATAGTACAACGATGGTTCTAGAGAACAGTAGTACCTTCCACTTCCAACTGTAGCTCCTTGGCCTTGAGATTCAAGAGTTCAAAACTGGTGCACTATACAAGACTAGACTAGAAGTACAGTACATCGCAATACTAGTTGAGAAAAGTAGTACTAGTACTGCTACAGTACGAGTACGTACTCCTCCATCACATAATGTACGACGTTTTTTTACACTAGTTGGCGTGTAAAAAAATGGCAAAAACATACCCAAAATTTCTTAATCCACGCCAAAAACTACTACCTAGTGCCAAAAATTTCTCACTAGTGCTATTATTTACAGTATAATGCAATCCCATAACGTTCCATAATGCTAGTACTAGTACTCCATGGTACCAAAAACTACTACCTAGTGCCAAAAAATTCTTACTAGTGCTATTATTTAGAGTAGTAAATAATAGCCTCACCCCTTCGCTGAGGAACGATCTACAGTTGGAAGGGACGAGGCCCTGCGGTTACTGCGCTCTTATCTCCTCCTCGCCAGTTCCCCTCCCCCCGAAGAGAAGGCAGTTCGTCGCTGCTCCCATGGATTCGCCAGGCGGTTCTCCTCCTCGTCGGGGCTGGGAGACCTTGGACGATGATTCTCTGGGAGAAATCGCACGCCGCTCCGACGTCCTCACCGCCGCAAGACTCGGTGCTTCCTGCACCAACTTTTTCAAGACACTGCTTAAACAGGCTTGGGAAAAGGCCATGCTTGTTGGTCTTCCATGCGTCCTCGAGGAGAAGGTTCTTCTATGGGACAATTCTTCGAACAGTCCACCGCTCCCTGGCCATGGTTGCAGGTTGACTCCGCTAGAGTTGAGGACATTGAGAGGTAGTCGGATTTTGTCCGATGAGCAGGTCAGTAATGGAGTTTGATCATGTAGTACTTAGTTATTCCATTTCCATCCTGTAATTTCTCCGCTGCCCACCGTCTTATATATAGGTCTGGGTCGGTGCCAATGAAGATTGGCTTGCATACCTCCGGCCGGATACCACCATGATTTTGCACAACATCCACAGCAGCGCGGCCGTTCTGGTAGACCCCTTCTCCACCATTGGGATCGGCCTTCCGAACTGGCTGGGCAAGAATACTATGATGATGCCTACATGAGATTGAAGAAGATAGCAATTGCGGACCCGCCGACAAAGCGACACGGCTACGACGATTACTATCTCATCGCGGTGTTCGACATAAGGATTGCCATCAATGCAGGAGGCAGTAACGGCAGAGGCTGGCGCATGTTGGCGGCGGCAGATTTGTACCCCTACACGTTCGAAGACGCTGGGCGCCATCTAGGCCGCGTCTTCGCAGTGACAAGCCAGGGGACTTGTTTCATCTGGTTGACATCCTACGGTACGGGAGATTACAAACAGAATGCAAAAACCATCATTTGCATCCCTAACGGTACTCCATTATTTTGCAGGGACCAGTCATCCCCCGATCAAAATAAGATCGCCGATCCTGGATGTGCATTTGCATCCGCGATTCGGTCTAACCTGGAACCTTGTAGCTGACTTTGGCATATTGGGATCAACTATCTTAGCAGTCGTTACCCATGGTACCACTGATGTGCAACATGGTCACATAATCTACCACGATCGGACCGTCACCATCTACCCAGGTATTCCATTTTTTAACCCTCTCGCCTTCTCTTTCATTGTTGTACTAGTAGTATACTTTGTAGTACTAGTAGGAGTACTTTTTACCTTGGAGGACGCGTATAGCTAGCTAGGCCCTTGAAGACTTGAACCCACTAGCTGCCACCATTTTTGTTTTTCCATGTCTTACTATCTCATCCATGTAGCCAAGAGTGGCTATATATAATAAGCCGGTTATTTTACTTCCTCTATACCGGAGTAGTACTATTTGCTGCACAGTATTACTGACCGCCACATTTGAGCACAACATTATTATGCATGGACCTTGACTATGTACGTCACCATGTGTCCAGATCTGGGATGCCGCGTGTACCAGATGAACGGCGCCGAGTTCGACCCCCGTGATGCTACGTGGGTGCCGAGGAACACTCTTGGAGAGTACTCGCTTTTCATCGGGGACAGCTACCCCATTGTGAAGCGGATGCCACCTTCCGTGCACGACACGGAAGGCCTGCCGTTCATGAAGCATGGTTGTGTCTTCAGTGCGCACCGCCGGATGAACGACATGCTGGGACACGCTATCCCTGATTTATGCCGCTTCAGCTTGGATGAGTCTCCATCGTGTGGAACCGGACTAGAAAGCTGCGACAATGATTCCCGTTGCCCACCGCTATGGATCGTGCCATCCATGAAGAACACCTGGGACTGGAACCTGGAGGAGGACATGTAGCCCATCTATAACGTGTAAGTGGAGTACGGTAATTGTGAACGGTAGCGCTGTGAATATATGTAGACTAGTCGTGCACAAATTTATCACATGAGTTGGAGATGAACTTGTGTGGCATACTGGCATTTGTCCTTTAGAATTTATTACTAGTAAATGTGTTATGTGTACGTGCAACTTGTGTGGTTGTTGCACGGGCTCCAACACGCTCTTTGAGAAAAAAAGGTGGCACAGCTTTGGATATACGTGACGTGGCGGCATCATACAGTAGCATCGTTCGCTATAGTTGTACTAGTACACTCCTACTAGGACGACAACTCCTATAAAACCTTGCGCTTGGCTCTTTGCCTCTTCGGGAGGTTCAACAGTTCGTACTCGTGTGAACCTTGCACTTGGCTCTTCGCCTCTTCGGAAGGTCCAACAATGATGATACTACAGTACAATATGCTTCTGGCAATCTGACACCGATTGAACTGCTGCACGTCCACCGCGAGGGCGAGGGCAAGGGAGAGGGAGAGGGAGAGGGAGAGGGCGCTGTAGTCAAAACCCTCTCCTCGTCCTGCGAACCACCGCGCGCGTGGGCGAGGGAGAGGCGTAGTAAGCAAGCTTCTCCTCGTTCGGCGAGTTGACGGGACACATCAAAGCAGTACTAGTACTAGTAGTAGTAGTCCATACTGCGTCCTTTCCGATTAATATGGCTTAATTTGAAACGAGAAAAATACACTGGCGGTCAACGTATGTAACAGTACGCTCTTTACGGTCACTATATATAGTTTTGCGGCGATTATGCGATCACTAGCTCATCGTAGAGCACCGTATTGCACCCTACTGACCGGCCACATAGTCGACGTGGCACTTTGTTGACTGGTTAAATTGTCACCTGGTTTCTGGGTCCCACCTGTCAGTTGGCAGAGCAAAGAAATCAGTTAAACAAAACTTTACGCAGGCGCGACACGAGTCCAACCCTTGCGCGCGAACCGCCCTGGCTGTGTATGTGAGTGCATGCACGTGTCCTCCCTCGGTCTTCCAACAAAGAGTGTACTACATGATGTACATCTACACTTCCAATGCATTTAGCCTTTAATCTAAATCGATATTGATTGACTAATGCACCAACTTGTGCTGTAGGTATAGGCTACATGTCTATCCTTAATTACAGCATGCAACGGCCTTCATTTAATCTTCTTATCTCAATGGTCGCATGCACACATAAGTCTGCTACTTTTGGGCGTTAATTATGCCCTGGTCAATGTGTAAATCTCTAAATGTACAGTCTTTCACGGACGTAGGGAGTAGGTTGAGCACTTGAGCGTGAGCGTGTGTGTTGCGTCGTGTGCTGTGTGCCGCATGGGTGCGTGAGTGTTGCGTGCGTCCATGTGTATGTGTGAGTGTTGCATGTTGCATGCATGCATGCATGGGGCTTACTCCCTCCCATTGACATGTTCATATTTCAAGCTTCCTCTGTTCCCTCCATATGGTGATACTCCCTCTGTTCCCAAATAGTACGGAGTAAAAGCCTCCCTCTGTTCCCAAATACGGAGTATTTGTCTTTCTACAGATTTCAACAAGTGACTAGGTACGGAGCAAAATGAGTGAAGTGAGCGTAGAGGCATAGGATACTGTAGAAAGGAAGTCCTCGCGATCCATTTATTCCCCATCTCGGTCAGAGAGAACTATTCAACTAGTCTTCACAGTGAAGTGACAATACACGCTGCAGCAGATGGGACACGTAATTAATAAGCTGAACCAGCGTGTTGGTGTTACTAAATCAGCCTTACCCAGTACTGCCATCATGTTTGCCAGTAGAGCACGCTTCCGCAAATACGCCTACGCACCTCTGTCCTCCATTAACTGACATATGGGCCCTGTTGTGGTAGACCCACATGTCATCGGTGTGACTATTTACACTCTGAAGGACGGTATATCCTGGTAGTAGTACTAGTAGAATTGAGATTGAATGCATTTCTTCCCCATCTTCCACTCTTCTTCCTCCTCTCTTCCCCATCGTCGGCCGCACACCATTTACCCCCGCTCACTGCTCGCCCGCCCGCGCCATCTTCCTTGGTAGCTCGCGCGTACCATATCCCCCCGCTCACTGCTCGGCCACACGAGGAGAAGCTTCTTCGCTCGCCCGCCCGAATCCACTTCCCCGCTGGCTCGCAGGCACCGAAAACCCCAATGGTAGAACCGACTGACACGCAGAGCCGCGATTGGAATTCCCTCCCCGATGTTCTCTTGGAGCAGATCTGTAGTCGTATGGACCTACTCAGCACCGTCCGTCTGGCCGCATGCTCGGTGTCTTTGTACCGTCTACTCGTCTGCAACCGGCCGGCTCTTTTCAAGACACCCTGCTTGCTGATGCCCGATCCTCGCAGGTGGCCCAGACACCGACTTGACGATCCTACGGAGGTTGCCGTGGTGCCCCTCGACATGCTACCACTACCCGTCCACCTGTCCTTCATGCGCGGCCACTACTGGGCGGGCATGAAGGCCAACTGGATCGTCCTCATCCACCACACCGGTAGTCCGTGGCGTCTCGTGGATATCTACACCCAGCGAGAGATCACCCTTCCATCGTTGGATACCGCCGCCATCGAGCCTCGCGGCCCGCCGGACACTCCTGCCTACTACGCACGAGACGCGTCAAGCTTTTGGCTCGACCTCTGTTTGCAGAAAGTTGTAATCTGCGAAGTGCCCACACCATCAGAAGACTACATGGATTACAAGCTCATTGCCTTGTTCAACAAGGGATTAGTCTATCTGGAATCCGGTCGCCATACATGGTTATGGCTCATCATCAATCCTGTTGAGGAAACATTTCTGTCTGATGCTATAGTGCACGATGGCATCGTTTACGCGGTCGACGCACAGATTGGCTACCTATATTGGTGGAATCTATCGTCGTGTAATTGTTCTATCTCATCTCATCTTTACCTTATGAATACGACTGCCTGTTCATTTGTTACAAATTTAGAATGCATAGCATGTCTATAACCACATCATTGCTATATGTTCCTCTCATTTCCTAGATTTTTATGACCACACATGTTATTGTTAGAGTTGATATGAGAACAATTGGCATCTAATGATTGTTAGAATACATATTATGAGCATAACATCATGATTGCTATATGTTACTCTCGTTTACAAGATTTTTATAACAACGCATGTTATTGCTTAGAGTTGATATGAGAACAGTAGTAGTAAGTGCTATGGTAGAATATGAGTAGGCGCTGTCATAGCTGTTTTCCTCTCATTGTTACATGATGTTTGAACCATGACATATTGCTAGAATATGAAAGCCATTGGCTTATTTTTTTAACTTGGGGTATGATTATGACCACGGCATTGCAATTCTCTGTCTATGATATGTGTCACTGTTATAATAATCTTAATTCCACACATACTCTGAACATGATTGTTTATTTTTGTCCTTTTGGTCTCCAATTTGAATTGTTGCAGCAGACGCAAATGCACTGGCCTTCATGATTCCAGGACCTGGAATCATACCAGCCGATGGGTGGTGGTTTATCGCTCGTTCAGCTGACGGCGGTCATTTGATGCTCATTCGCACGTACCAAATTGACCAAACCATTACATCAAACCACATGCAGTACAATGCGTGGGGCGTTCGTGACATTGATGGCTATGGCTGCTTCGTGTTCGAGAAAGATCCCAGCTCCGTTGGGCCAGGCGTATTCAACTGGAGGCGGGTTTACAGCCTCGGCAACCACTCCTTGTTCCTCGGGCTCAATTATCCGATCATCCAACCAATCATCGATCATATCACCGGCGATGATTACTATGCTATGCAACTTCCATTCGCGAGGGGGGCTGTGTTTACACATCATACCATGGGTTTCATGAATCACCATATCCAGAGATTCGTCGACACAGCTTGTTGCCAGATAATCTTCAGTGTGTGAAAGGCATCAAGCTTCCATGCGATGGATGGCTTTTGCAAACCCGACATGCGGCGATGTGGTTCATGCCAACAGCAAATATGCACAACTTGATTCGTGCTGATATCTAGACTGAGCCATGTATTCTGCTGCTGTAGCACGACCCTCTTTTGTTGGATATTATGTACTGTTGTTAGTTTGAAGCACTCCTCTGGTTTGAAGGATAGATACCTTCCTGGGATCAAGTGCATCCTAACTCACCTGCGTAGGATGTACTGATAATGATGATGGAGATGCTGTGCAGAAGCCATATATATATATCAGTTAGGCTTCAAGTGCGTACTTGTTAGTTAAACCTATGTATAAATTGTGACACTAAATACGACTAGTAAGTAGTACAGTAGCAGTACTAGTATACGTCGGTCAAATTATTCATCATGTCCACACATTGAATTGACGTGACAACACGCTGCGCGTGAGGTGACACAAGAATCCCGGCGGCGTGTTCGGGTATTCTGGACTTCAGATTTGGAGTACCACTTATCTGTCGAAATCTTTCATCATTCACTTAAAACAGTCGATTGATCATACATTGAGTACCATATAACTGGAATTACCGATGCAAGTCGAAGAAGGATTGGCCCGTGCTGCCGGCTGGCGTCAAGTTCGATCCCACGGATCAGGAGCTGATCGAGCACCTTGAGGCCAAAGTGAGTGCTGACAGCGCGAGATTTCAGTCTCTCATCGATTTGTTCATACCAACCATCGACAGCGAGCACGGCATATGTTACACCCAACCTGAGAAACTTCCAGGTAAGACACCGATCGGCCGTCTACTTGCACAAACATATTCCTTTGTTTATAGCTCTATTTTTCTTTTAGACGCAGACCTGGTGAAGCAATTACAATTTGACAGTTAATAAAAAGTGAAACAAGTGACTGCAACATGCCAAAGATGTTATGAAAATGCCAACTAGGTACACTAAAACCTGTATTCCACAATACTGCAGGTATCACACTGAGTGGCCTAAGGAAGCATTTCTTCCAGCGCAATTCCAGGGCGTTCAAAAGGGGCGTGTGGACGCGTCGCAAGATACAGTCGGAGTGCGGCATGCACGCGATGTGGCACAAGACCGGCAATACCTTGCCGGTGATGGTCAACGGCCGGCAGACGGGCAGCAAAAAAGGTTCTGGTGCTGCACACCAACAAGAACTTCGACCAGCAGAGGACCAACTGGGTGATGCACCAGTACCACCTCGGGGACCTGGAGCAAGAGAAGGAGCGGGAGCTGGTCCTCTGCAAGATTTTCTACCAGACGAACACTAGGGCCAGGAGTAAAAAGATTATAAGTTAGTTTGGTATTGGTAGTTGTACTACCTTGTCGTCCGCAAGTTGGTATTGTTGTTAACGATCTTTTGGTATGAACTTGCATTTGCTTACAACCATCATGACGAGGGTCGACGTGGATATAAAGCTGAATCATTTGTTTCGAAACGAATTTTCAGGCACCCGCCGTTCGAATTCCCAGTTCTCCAATTTTTTCGAAACAAGTGCATGCACTTATTATCATGATAAAAAAATATCCGTGTTGCATCCCAGTTATCAGTCTGTACTTGAAGAATTCTCTCGTTTATTGAGCATGTATATTGTTTTTTCAGGTCGAGCAAGTTTCAACTGGGCTGTAGATTGCCCAGGGTTGTTTTGTTTTTAAAAGGCCCAGCCCATGACGAGAACGGGGCACAAAGATCTAGCAGGTATCTACTGGCCTCTAGCCCGCCAGCGTTAGTTATATTTTGTCTTACAACATCCGCAGGAAGTTTTTTTTACTGAATCAAACACAACCCAGTTCTATTTTCCTCTTGAAACGCATGTCCTACATCGATTTTCTAATCTCTACCTATAGTTTTACTAGTTCATATACACGTATCATTATATTGAAAACACATAAAATTCCCTTTTCATATTTACATCCTTATTTTTGTTGTTTTTTCCCACCCAGAGCTGATTTTTTACCACTGGTTTTCCCTTAAACCAACTAAATTGTCCCACATCTTATTTGCTTACAAAAACAAAACAATTTTTTGGCAAATCAATAAGTTCTTAAAAAATGTTTATCATTTCGGGATTACAACAGTTCAGACTCCACCGAAATATGCAAAATAAGGTTGGACTTTTTGACCGTGGTCCTGGGCAGAAAATGGGCTGTAATAAATTACTTAAGAATTAGAAAATGGGCTACAAATTATAAAAAATAGCAAATGGGCTTTATGTTGTCTGCCACAGATTTGGAGGCTGACTTATGGGCCTACTAAGTTCATGCGTACACAAGGTTTCTCAAAAAAGAAACTTAGTCAACAATCGACTCTACTAGCGTCAGACCGTTAGATGTCAATCTAACGGCAATCGTGCTTCTTTAGTCTCTGATCTTCCTGCCCCAGCCGCCCAAACCAGCGTCGTCGGATCCGCCTGCTCCTGCCTCCCGTGGCCGGCAGTGCTGCCGAGAAGGCCTCACGGCCCCATCATACTCGGATCCCTAGCCTGTCTATCCCTCTACTCACCCACACCTCCTGTTATTTTCCGGCGACGGCAGCCGAACCAGTCAACCCTCGTACTCTCCACCGCGTGGGCAGCCACTGCCGTGTCTTCCCCGGCTCCGTGGCGTTCCCTTCATAGGCCTCGCCATAGTCCACCGCCCTGGTGCTCTCGGCGCGGCGTGGTCAACGATGTCCATCCAATGACCGTAGTGCTCTTCAACCTCTGGTCTTCTTGCCCCAGCCACCCAAAGCAGCGCCGGTCGTGCTGCATGCTCCTGCCTCCTGTGGCCGGCTGTGCTGCCGCGGAGGCCTCGCCATCCCCATACTACTCCCACCGCTGGCCAGGCCATCCCTCCACTCACCCACTCCCCCTGTTATTCTGCGGCAACGACAGCCTCACACCGCAGCCGAACCAGTGAACCCTCGTACTCCTCTTCGCATGGGCATCGACTGCCGCGTCTTCCCCGGCTCTATGTCGTCCCCTTCCTAGGCCTCACCGTCGTTCACCGCCGTGGTGCTCTCGGTGCGGCGTGGTCAATGTGGTCAACGACCGACTTCCATCGAAAGAATACTGTACGTGGAGAGGCTGACAGCTGGGTCCACGGCAGCCGCAAGGAAGTGCCTCCTTATTACACACAAAATAATTATTCCTCCACCTAACAGCAGGGACCCACCGGACGGGCCACCAGTATTTCGCGAAAAAAATGTTTCCCCCCTGACTGCTGGGACCCACCGGACGGGCCACCATATTTCACGAAAAAAAATGTTTGCCCCTGACTGCTGGGACCCACCGGACGGACCACCGTAATTCGCGAAAAATATGTCCCCCCCCCGCTGTCAGCTCGGACACACCAGAAGTGACTCCTTATTACGCACAGAAAAATGAATACCCCCTGCTAGCTGGGACCCACCATGGTGGGAGGCTGACTTGTGGGCCTACTAAGTTGACGAGGATGGAGGGCTTTGTCAACTTAGTCAATATGAACGATTCTAGCTCCAGTGACCATACGATGTCCATCCAACAGCCGTAGTGCTTCTTCAACCTCTGGTCTTCTTGCTCCAGCCGCCCAAA
The DNA here is from genome assembly GCF_018294505.1 of Triticum aestivum. Taxonomy (NCBI): domain Eukaryota; kingdom Viridiplantae; phylum Streptophyta; class Magnoliopsida; order Poales; family Poaceae; genus Triticum; species Triticum aestivum. The sequence goes on from NC_057812.1 coordinate 273,952,031, forward strand.
GCTGCGCCGGTCGTGCCACGTGCTCCTGCCTCTCGTGGATGTCTGTGATGCCGCGGAGGCCTCACCGCCCCCTACTACTCCCACCGCTGGCCCATGCTATCCTTCTACTCACCCACACCCCCTATTACTCTGCGGCGACGGCAGCCTCACGCCGCAGCCGAACCAGTGAACCCTCGTACTCCTCTCCGCGTGGGCATCCACTACCACGTCTTCCCCGGCTCCGCGTTGTCCCCTTCCTAGGCCTCGCCATCATCCACCGCCTTGGTGCTCTCGGCGCGGCGTGGTCAATGTGGTCAACGACCGACTTCCATCGGAAGAGTACTGTACGTGGAGAGGCTGACATTTGGGTCCACGGCCACAGCCCAGTTTTTTTGTGATTTGCCAAGTAAGTCGCTTTGTCAGGCCTGTTGGGCTGCAAATCTTTCAAGACGAGGAGAGCTTCATTCAGCTGGCCGAGAAAATGGCCCATCAGTAATGAGAAATGGGCTGTACATTTAAAACACATCAAACCGACAATTAGTTTAAAATATCTTTTTTTTATTTCGAGATTTTAAATTACATTAATTTTTATGCGTGGAGAATTTGTTGGATTTTATATTGATATACATTTATTTTAAAAATCAGTTTGAATGTGAGTCGAAATTTCGGGATTAAAAACAGTTCGGACCGCACCGAAATATGCAAAATTTCGTTATTTTTTAACCATGGCCACAATATGGGCTGTAATGCTAACAAAAAGAATATGGGCTCCAAAAAACCCTTAAGAATTAGCAAATGCGCTGTAAATTATTAGAAATAATGGCAGATGGGTTGTATGCTGTTTTCCACAGATTTGAGGCTTTCCTAAAAAAAGGTTGACGCACAAGCAGTGACTGTTGGATGTCCATCGAATGGCCGTCGTGCTTCTTCAATCTCTGCTCTTCCTGCTCCAGCCGCTCAAACAAGCGCCAGCGAGACTGCCTGCTCACTCCTCCCCGCGGTCGGCTATGCTGCCGCGCAGGCCTCACCGCCCCACCGTACTCCCATCGCTGGCCTAGCCATCCCTCTACTCACCCACACCTGCTGTTATTCTCCGGCGACGGCAGACGAACCAGTAAACCCTCGTACAGTCGTAGTCCCCTCCGCGTGGGAAACAACTGCCGAGTCTTCCCTGCCTCCGTGTCATTCCCTTCCTAGGCCTCGCCGTCGTCCACCGCCCTGGTGCTCTCGGCGCGGCCTGGTCAACGTAGTCAACGACCGACATGCATCTGAAGTGGACTGTATCTGGAGAGGCCGACAGCGGGGTCCACGATCGCACGCAAGGAAATGCCTCCTTATTACGCGCAAAATAATGATTCCTCCACCTGACATCAGGGACCCACCAAAAGGGCCTCTGTATTTCGCGAAAAAAACGTTACCGCTGCTGACAGCTCGGACCCACCAGCTATATCTTCGCACGCAAGGAAGTGCCTCCTTATTATGCTCAAAAAATTAATACCCCCTGCTAGCTGGGACCCACCTTGGTGGGAGGCTGACTTGTGGGCCTAGTAAGTTGACGGGAACGGAGGGCTTTGTCAACTTAGTCAATATGCACGATTCTAGCTCTAGTGACCATACGATGTCCATCCAACGGCCGTAGTGCTTCTTCAACCTCTGGTCTTCTTGCTCCAGCCGCCCAAACCAGCGTCGGCCGTGCCTCGTGCTCCTGCCTCCCGTGGCCGGCTGCGATACGGCGGAGGCCTCACCGCCCCCTACTACTCCCACCGCTGGCCAGGCCATCCCTCTACTCACCCACACCCCCTATTATTCTGCGGCGACGGTAGCCTCACACCGCAGCGAACCAGTGAACCCTCGTACTCCTCTACGCGTGGGAATCCACTGCCTCGTCTTCCCCGGCTCCACGTCGTCCCCTTCCTAGGCCTCGCCGTCGTCCACCGCCCTGGTGCTCTCGGCGCGGCGTGGTCAACACCCAAGGAACGACTTCCATTGGACGTGGACTGTACGTGGAGAGGCTGACAGCTGGGTCCACGGCCGCAGCAAGGAAGTGCCTCCTTATTACGTGCAAAATAATTATTCCTCCACCTGACAGCGGGGACTCACCGGACGGGCCACCGTATTTCGCCCCCCTGACTGCTGGGACCCACCAGCTACATCTTCACACGCAAGGAAGTGTCTGACAATCGGGACCCACCTGGTCGAAGCGTACGTAGCATTGTCATTCTGGTCGCGAACGTGTACGTACATATATACTGGTCGATGTAGAGGCGCGCACATGTCGTAGTAGAGGCGTGCACGTAGCATGTACACGTATGTACAGCGGCCAGGGTGCAAGAAAGAAAATACGGCCACGTATGTGTACATACGGGCGGGGTCTCGAACGCCTACTCGCGCATACGTACGGCCAGGGCTCGTGTACATGGCTGGGTCAGAACGGAGAAACAGCGTCGTCGTCGTGTTCATGGGGAGGCAACAGAATGTGTCGTGTTCATGGGGAGGCAACAAAATACGTCGTGTTCATGGGGATGCAACGGAATGCGTCGTGTTCATCAGGAGGGCTTGGACGGAACAAGCGATGGAAGCGAGGCCTGGCGTACCGCAGAACGGAGGAAACGGCCTTGTGTTCGACCGGCCACGTTCGAAACAGGATCTTGTTCATCGGGAGGGGTCTGGCGTACCGCAAAACGGAGGAAACGGACCTCCTATGGTCAAAACGGGGGTCCTGTTGATCAGGAGGGGTGTGGCGTACCGCAAAACGGATGAAACGGACTTGTGTTGGAGCGCTACGGTCGAAACGGGGGTCCTATTCATCAGGAGGGGTGTGGCGTACCGCAAAACAGGACTCCACGGGATACTGTTCATCTCCACCGTCGACATCCTCCAGCGTCCACGGGCTCCTGTTCATCCATCCTCCATGGGCTCCTGTTCATCCAGCCTCCACGGGCTCCTATTCATCTAGCCTCCACCGCGCGCTACTCCATCGACTACTGTTCAACCACCCCTCCACCATCTATTGTTCATCCAGCCCTCCACACCACGGGGTCCTATTCAACCACCCCTCCACGGGCACCCCTCCATCGTCTACTGTTCATCCAGCCCTCCACACCACGGGGTCCTGTTCAACCACCCCTCCACGGGCACCCCTCCATCATCTATTGTTCATCCAGCCCTCTACACCACGGGGTCCTGTTCATCCACCCCTCCACGGGCACCCCTCCACCATCTACTGTTCATCCAGCCCTCCACCACACCACGGGGTCCTGTTCATCTAGAGGCAACGCCACCGCTCACTGTTCATCCAACCCCCCCCCCCCCCCGCAATGCTCACTGTTCATCCAATCAATCGGCTTCAGTTAGCAGTAGTAGCGAAGGAATCGCTCGATCGGGTTCAGTTAACAGCCATCGATCGATCGCTCGGGTTCAGTAACACGTAGCCTGCAGTGCAATCGCTCGGGTTCAGTTAGAGCCCAATGCCTCGCTCGGGTTCAGTTAGAGCCAACGCCTCGCACACACGCGCATATGTGTACGAGAGAAGCGTGCATCGCTCGTCCCCCGACCTCCCACCGTAACCGGGAACTCCCCGAAATTTTCCTCCCCCTCGCTTCTACCACGGTTTTTCCGTCATGGACGGCCCAAAGAATGTCATGCAGCTGCGTCTCCGGCCCGCCCAGGATGAAAAGCCCATTTTCTGTCACAATTTTTTGTCATAGAAGTAGGAGCCCACCACATATATGATGATACCGGGTTTTGTCACAATTATCGTCATAGAAGTGTCATATGTATGACAGAAAAAAAATTCGTTCGGCCCAAAATGTCACGGATGTGTCTTTTTTTTGTAGTGAATGCCGACGCGTCCACCTCGACGCGTCGCGATGAGGAGCGGAACGTCGATGCGTCCTCCTCGACTAGTAGCGGCGAGGATCGGAATGGCGAAGCGTCCACCTCGACGCGTCCGGCGAGGAGCGGAACGCCGATGCGTCCTCCTCGACTAGTGGCAGCGAGGAACGGAATGGCGACATGTCACCGTCCACGCAATGCAGCGAGGGGCACCTAGGTCTTGGGAGGGGCGATGCCATGGTGGTCAACGGGAGAGGGAGGGGGAGGAGATAGCGATGAACGTGAACGTGAGGGGGAGGAGATAGCGATGTCGTGGGAGGCGCAATATTTATAGCGATCAATGGCACACCTACGTAAGATATGGACTGAGCTGCACTGACTTAACTGCAGGTCCAGTTGCATCACTGACATGTGGGCTAGACCCCTGTTGGGCCCATATGTCAGTACCCAATGCACATGCAGTTAAGTAACTGAAGCAGCGTCCCGGAAGATATGTTGCGTGATTAACGTAACAGCTACTCCCATCACATGCTCAGATTTCAAGGTGCATTAATTCATTGCATGCGAGGATTATGAGAAACTTGACCAATGCATGTACTTCATGCATGCATGCATTGCAATTAATGCATTGGTAAACACAATTCTTTGAGAAAAACAAGTGCATTAATTGAGTGCTTTTACAAACCATGAAATTATTCCACCACTCATCATCTACCTTGGTTGGTGAGATTTTTGAATTGAGCCCTATAAACCGGAAAGGAGGTGGTACGTGGGCATATTTGTTAGAGTAAATTATGGGGGAGGAAAGGGGTGGAGTGGTGGGACCGCCGGAGGGAGAATGAGAGTCTGGTAGGCATATTGTTTCCACACATGGAGAGGAAAAGATTTGGAGATGAACGGGCTTCCTGCAGGTATGGGGAATGGTGCATAATAAGTCTCATCTTGCATGCTAGGCTAGGTATAGTCTCGAGTTATTAAAAACATACACTGCCCACACATGCTCATATTTCAAGGTGCACTAAATTATTGCATGTGATGATTAAGGCTGGCCATAATGGTGGTATCTTAGCTAGTATCATGCACACTGGAATAGCAAACATGATGATGTGGCAAAGAATTAAAGAAGAGAGGGGGTTAGAGTAACTAGTGTTCATGCATGCATTGGTAAACACATTTTTTGTGAAGAACTACAAAAACTATTCCACCACCTCTATCTTGCTAAGAGTAGGTGAAAATTTTGAATCGAGCCCTTTAAACTAGAAGGGAGGTAGTAGTACTCTAATAGCTAACCTTGGCCCTATTTGGATCCATGTGTTAGAGTTAGTTTGGGTTAGTTTGAACTCAACTAACCAAAAAAATCTAACCCACCCAAGAGGTGCTTATTTGGGTTAGTTCTTCTCGGGACACTAAAAAACACATTTTTCTCTCACTCTCCCCGCAGCAGATCCCTCCCCACTTCCTCGAAGCTTCCCGTCCTCTCCCTCCCTCCCTCTCACACCGCCCATGAAGGCACCTCGCCGTATCCGCCCTCCATCTAACCATGTCATCCAAACACCTCTTTCGCTAGAGTTACTTCAGGGTTAGTTCAGGATTAGAATCTTTAACTCATCTAACTCATCTAATAGTAGTTCTTATACTCATTATAATAAGTATTGTAGATATTGATATTTTTAGTATAAATTTGGTCAAACACTTTGCAAACGGTTGACGGAAGTAAAAAGGACCAGAGGGAGTATCATGCATGCGGAGTAGGCAAAAAAATTGCTCATTTATAGCCGGTCGAAGTCTCAAAGGGCACGACCGCGTGAGGGAGGCAAAGGTCGTGGGAAGCGTGACGGTTGATGGAATTAAGTGAAGTTACCCATGCGCCAGCATTGCGTGCGAACAGGAAGAAGCTATACCGTTAGGCCTAAGATATGGGTCTAGTAGACATGACATCTACTGGGTCCCGCATAGTTCTCGAGAACTCTTTGGGGGCTTACAGCCGTTTATCCACTGGGAAAGCCATCAACCCCACGCCGTTCGCATGCCCTACTCGTCCCTGTCTTCTACTAGTACAGTACCTTACAACAGTTCGCTCCTAGTCGTCCCGTCCTTTCACATTACACCAGTTCAACTTGTCCTAACCCTCCTCCAAAATCCATGGCCTCCCAAATCTCCATGGTCGCCGCTGACTACTAGGTTAGAGCCATCACCAGCAATTAGTTCTTCGTCATCTACACACATGGATCCACGACGGTGAAAGCATGCCTTGCTCGCTTCCTATGCATGTTCAACAGTTAAACGGATGAGTGGGTCGCTGGGCTAGATGTTGAGTACACCACAGTCCTACAAAGAGAGAAGAAACTAAAGGAGGCAGAGAAGAAGAAGCCCGTCATGATCCAGGTTTGCATACATAACGTGTGCTTGGTCTATAACATATGCCATGCCGACGTTGAGTGCCAGGATTTTAAGAACTTCCTCAAGGACGGAAGAGTGAAATTTGTTACTATAGACTTTAGGAATGACATGGATGTCCTGGGTCGGATATGCTTCGTTGTAGGCCAGCCCTTTGATCTCCAGAAGGCAAGCCTGGTGTCCTCCTCTCAGCCTTCAATGCTGACCCTGGTAGCAGCCATGATTGATCCTTCGTACGCTAAACTGAAGAAACCTCACCACGAGTTTCATCATGCATGGGAGTCGAAGACATTAAATGAAGATCACATCTTGTACGCAGCAATGGATGCCTACCTTTGTTTAAATATCTACAAGGGTTGGATGAAGAAGCAGAGCCCAGTGTCCGGTTCAAGAAAAGAAGCGTCAGCGAAGAGGAAGAGGAAGGGGGACAAGGACGAAGTCGAGGACATGGACTCGGACTCCGAGTAGGTGGCAGTGCCGTCGCTGATGCTGGTTCTACTACAGTGTCAAGCGGACTAGTTGCTTAGTTTATTTTCAAGGGTGTGTTGTGCTGAGGCCCCAATAGAACTATGTTTATGTTCTTTCTCGTTATTTGAACTCTTTAGTACGTACAGTAGTACTAGTACTATGTCTTACTACTGTTCTTCTTGCAGTTGGTACTACTGCTCGTATCTTCGTGTTCCTACTGTACTTAATGAAGTTCGACAGAGCGAAGGAAGAAGACGACAGAGAAGCTACCCCAGTATCTATATTAGGGTGGCAGGGTGCTCATGATCTATCTTATGAGTGTTGGGTGTGGAATGCAGTTCGCCGGGAAAAAATGGATCATGCCCGGGGTTAAACGGATGGCGGGGGTGGGGGGAGTGTGGCGATAGCAGGCGGTTCAGGGGAGGGTGCGACAGCGGTGGCAGGCAGTTAGGCGTGTGGCGGGCTGAGAAGATGAACCATGCATCAATTTCGGAGGTTGAAGAAGCCCTTCTAGCCATCCATGTTGCATCAAATGGCTCACAAGAGTCGACTGACCCAAATTGCTCCTTCAGATTGTAGGATCCACGTGGCATTCAAGGTCTTGAAGGTAGATTCCGTGTCCGCACCCGGTTTGCAGGCTCGACGCGCGCGCGACCGGCTTCCTCCGTGACAGCCACCATGCGCGCCTCCTCCGCATGGGCGGAGACGATAATGACACGCTAGTTCCTCCTCGCCGGCGTGCTGGAGCACGCGCTCGTCCTCCTCTTCATAAGCTGCGTGCATAGACGCTGCTCCACCAGCTGCTCGCGTGCTTGGCAGCGCGGCGGCATCGCGAGGAGGGATTGCAGACGACGTGAGCGGGCGAGCCTTCGGCTTGGCGGCGACACGGCGGTGATGGGAGAGAAATTGTTGGCCGGAGTAGGCGGGCGCCGGCTTGCGCAACGGGGGTGGCATATTGATGAGTGCGCGTATGGGCGCTTAGTTTAGTTTTATATAGGGTTGGTCAAACTTAAAAGAAAACCATACTAGTACATGTAAACATTAGACTTGGGCAGCGCTTTTATTAGTTACCACAGCCATGATACGGAATCTTGTGCAAGCGCGTGAATCGCGGCCACACGGTCGATCGAACGGTGCGTCATTGTGTCGCGCTCGAAGGACATCCACCGAACCTTTTTGTGTGTGTGAAAACAGTCCCCGAATATTACTCAACTTTTTTTCCTGGAAAAGTTCTTGACGCTACAATATTTCCATATATTTGAATTTAGCTCCGGTTCGTGTTTATTTGGATTTGAACGTTTTAGGTGCGCCCTAGTTTTTTTAATACTGATTTTGTGTGTGTGACTGAGAGAGAATGTGTGTATGTGTCCATATGTGTGTTGTGGCAGAAGGGCAATGTGGAGACGGTGTGCGTGTGACAGAGACATAGAGAGGTGTGAATGTGCAAATGATCATGCATGAGTGAGACATAGACAGATGCCGATATGTTGTGTACTGTTGGAGATATGCCCTAGAGGCAATCCTGTATGATGATATTTCCTATGTGTTTATGAATAAAGATAGTCCTTGGACGTTATCAATGATGTGTATTAGCAAGTACATGACTTGTTTGTGGGACTATGCATTGTATGATGACTGTCCTAAAAGGTCCCTAGTCAAAAGGGCTGTGTGGACGCGCAACCAACTAGACTAGCATATGACACGGTCGATGGCTTGGTCTCACCAGCCATGGAGCATTGGATGCTAACCGGATAATATGGACTTGGAAGGATCTGGTCGGATTCGACGTAGTCAGATCCGAGTCGAGATAAGGTCCGAGTCGGACAGACCCAACTATGAGACGCAGCGATATGTCATCTGTGAGTCCCTAGTACAACATATGTTCTATGTCCTAAGACCGGAGCTGACGCATGTACTCGGGATGGTGACAGACTTGCTTTGGGACGACCAAACGCTACTCCGTAACTGGGTAGTTATAAAGGTAGGTTTCGGGTTTGTCCAGAACCATGCTGCGAGACATGGTCGAGCAAGATGGGATTTCCCCCTTCGACCAGGAGAGATATACTCTGGGCCCCTCGTGTGATCCGACCAGGATAAGCATGGCCATGCGACAAGGATTATGAGATAATCCGGTTTGTGGTCGGTATGACTGGAACAAGAAAGAGGTCAGGCTAGCACAAGGATGACAGACTCGCCTTGAGCCCGACAACATATATCGTGTGTCAAGAGGAATGGAAGTATGATGTACAGGTTTGCCTAACCAGCTTCATAGTCTGTTTGGTGTTCGGCATGCCTTGCTAGAGGCCGCTACGAACTGTGCAGTTCGGAGGTGATCCGAACTGCGACCAAGCCGGCTTGAACCTAAAGGGTCGCGCTTTTAAGGGAAGGAACCTACGAGGTCGGATCCGAGGACACATGTTGGATGTGATCCGAGTTGTATTCGGATTGTGGCCGAGTAGACTTATGGGCTTTAGGGTCCGTGCAAGGCCCAAGTGTAGAGCCTGCGATGGACGCCTATATAAAGTGGAGGTGCCGCACACTCACGAGGTTGATTGCTTCGGCACTGTCATGTCACACCCTGATTTTCATGCCACAACACTTAAGCTAATAAATCATGATAAAATGTGGTTTGACAAAAACTTTTGAGTGTTTTGTCTTAGCTTTGATTGAATGTTTGACTGTTGTTTGCAAGTGCTCTAAAAATCAAATAAATCCTCCAACTCTTATACTCCTTCTCCTTGATCCAAAACCTTTTCCCAATGATCATACCATGTGTATAGAACAATATAGTATTTTCTTACAAAAATAATTTGGCCAAATAGTATTTTCAAAAATTACTTTTCCAAAAACCCATGAATTGAGGTTTGCACTGCAAGTACTTAATTAAGGGCAGTAAAAATATTTCCAAAAATATATTTGACTCCTATTAGATATAGGACACCCAGAAACCACAAAAATATAATTTTGAAAGTTATTTTCCTATTTTATTTAAAGGCTTTTTTAGGCCAGAAATGGTCTTTAATAGGTTAAAATTATTTTAAAGCTTCAAAAATATTTGAGAAAAATCAGGGAAGCTCAGTGGACATATATTGTCCATATATATATGAGTTTAAACACATGGTCATGATCAAAATATTGGACAAAACCCTCCAGAACCATTTCAGCTCATTTCAAATATTTGAAATATTTGTATAAGAAATATTTTCAAATAAATCCAGGAAAATTCTAGAAAGTCACATATTCATAATGTGATGATCTTGCAAAGTTTCATATCAATCAAAATAACTATGGTTCACAAAAGTGCCCCAAAACCCTCTCTGTCCAGATCCAAGTTTGAACAACTCTACATTGCCAAGTGTGTCCTTTTGATCTCAAATTTTGTGGACTTGTTCAGAGCCTCAAATTATGACACTACACTAAGTGGTGCATCAAGGAGAATAGATTTGCATGACTAAATCTTGAAAAGTCCATTTCTACTAATTTCTAGGGTTTACAAAAGTTGCATTGGCAACTTTGCCCAAATGAGCTCAAAATTGGTGGAAGGCCCTAATTATATGTGACATTTTACCCTGTGAAGTCTCATGGCAAATGGAAATCATCTGCTTTCCCAAAACACCATCAAACACCTTCTGGCAGAAATTTAAAATGCATGTTTTGGCAATTTCCACTAATCTCCATGAGCTCAACTTTTTCCCACAGCCTCATCTGCTCCTCCTCTACCTCCTTCATGCTTGGCTGCCCAAGGATCAATGATTAAGGGGGGCAGAGACCCAATTTTCCTCTCTGGACAACCACTTTCCCCTCCCTTTCTCATCTCTCTCCCACTCCTGGCAAGTTCCAGAGCATCCAATGCCACTTTCCCATTGTTTACTCTCCCCTGCAGCTTCCAGACACAAGTGGACGCGCGAGTGCACGCGGAAAAGCCGCGGATGCCGGCCAAAGACGCACTCTGGAGCGCGAGGCAGAGCAGGCGACCGTTGACGCCGCGTCCCCCGACCACCTCGAGCCTCCCCCTTGCGCCAGTCGAGGTGCCTCGACGTCCGCAACATGCCACCGTGCAGGCCCCCTTGTCTCTCCCTCTCTCCCACCTCTTGCGGCGCGTGCCCAGAGCCGCCCGGCTCGGCCAATGCATGGCCTCGCACGCGCGAGCACCAGAGCCTTGCCCCGCTCCTCCTCTCTCTTCCTGGCGCCCCACTAAACTCCCACATACGCCGTAGACAGCCCCTCGCCCTCTCTCCTGGCTTCCCGAGCCGTTGCCACGGCCACCCGTGCGCCGCGTCCACGGTGAGCCACGGGACGGCTACTTAAGGCCGCCCCCAAGCCCCCTCTCTACTCATTTGGCCCTCTCTCACTCCCGTGCATCCCCTGGACCAATCCGCACCTCCTCCCGTGCCCTCCAACCTCGTCCATGGCCGGAGCCGAGCCGCCGAACACCGCCTAAATTATCGTCGTCCGGGCCCCCTCCTCCCCACCTATGGGTTAGCTCGCATCTCTACTGCCCCACGGAGATCCCCCGCACTCCGGTTACTCCTCCCGACGGCCGGAGCATCGTGCCCGCCATCGCCGTCGGCCACGTCCGCCATGGACGGCGCTCTCCTTGACCAGGTCCTCCCTGGCATGCGTGCGACTAGTGGCTGGAAGCGCCTCTCTGCGCTGGTCACGCCGATGGGCAGAACGTCGTCGGGGGTGCTCTGTAGCCCCGGCAATCGCCGGCGGGAGCCGCTCCTCCTCGCGTCCAGAGCGCGCGCGGGAGGTGGAAGACAACCTGCCGCTAGGGCCCGCACGACAGCGACCCAGCAGGCGGGCCCGTTCGTTTAAGTGGATACGGCTCCAGTGGATCTGCTTCTCCCGCGTGGAAGCGTATCCCATGAGGGCGCCTTCGGTGTCGCCCTGTCGTCCGCGTGGCCGAGCCGATGGGCCGGCCCAGTGCACTGCGGCGCTATGCTGCGCTTGGTGCGTGGTATAGGTATAACCCCCCACTTCCTTTGTCTTTTCCTTTTTCCAGAAATTTGTAAAGTCTCCCAAATATTCATATTAACTCCAAATTGAATGATTCATATTTCTGGTGACTCCATAAATCATGATCTACCTGTTGGTGCGGCATGCACATTTTTCTAGAACAATTTTCCTCACACAAATTAAATAAAATCCCATTTTCCATTTCTGTGATAAACTTTAGAAAATCACAGAGGGCTCAAATTTGATCCAAATGCCATGATTCAAATTTCTAGATGCTCCTGAGTTTATAACTTAGGTCATGAACATTTTTCTTAATACTTTCTGTACCCCACAAAATAATGAGCCATTTCTTCATGTTTGTCAACTTTGCAAATCCATAGAATATTCATTTGAACTCCAAATCCAGTGAAACCAACTCCTAGATGCTTCTAAAACCATGGTTTGTTAAATGGGTGCCTTTGCTCATTTTTCAAAAATATATTTCTATACACTTCTTGCAAACCCATAAACCCCTTGATTCCATCATATCAAAATGTTTAGAAATATCCACTGACCCAATTCCAATGAAACCACTCTAGTTATTTTCATATAACCAGAGATGTCCTAGAAAAGTCAAATTAATATTTTTAGAGCACTTTTATTTCCTGCCTTGTTATGTTGCTTATTATGGTTGCTTTCGACGATAGTTGACGAAGTAGACGAAATGCTCAGAGTTGGACCAGAGATATTTGAAGATCTCAAGACTCTGATGAACCAGGAAAGCAGCCCTTTGACCATGTCTATGAAACCCTTTTTATGCATGACATATAGCACCATATTGTTGTTGCAACGGAATCATGATGAGGTGGAACCCCTTTGATGGTTTGCCTCCGTTACTTCCTCGTTGATACTTGCATTGTGTATGACCCTACCTCCTTATGAGGGTTATGCCAGTGGGAGTAGATAGGATGCTAAAGTAGTTGCTACGCAAAAAGGGGACGGGTATATGCATGGTGATGGAGACAAAGTATTTTCAAAAGACTTTTCGAAAAACCCATCGGGTGCCACTTATGCCCGGGGGAGATGATGAGTTGGGTAGCCACTTGATGACGAAGTGGTGTACTGAGGCAAGTGTGTGTGTTGTTTTCAAAATGGATTGGTTTAAGTTGCGACCGTTATTCCAACCTTACATGCGCAACCACTCTACCCTTGTATGGGAAAGGGCATTATTGGTTACCTAGGCCGATACTAGCTTGGAGCCCGCATTACTAGTGACTGGGGAGAGTTGGTGCTCTCTCTCGGGACGGGGTCGTGCCAGGTAGGGCGGCCATGACTGCCTTAACAGGGCACCGGACACACTGTTGGTACCCCGTGCTTGTGGTATGTGATGAAAATGGGAGCGAGGCTCCACAATTTTAAGATGTGAAATGTTGGGCACGGGGGTTACTGCCAATCGAGTGGACTCTATGTTAGTGTCGTCTAGGGAAAGATAGTGATCGGGTGCTTACCCCGGGTACTTGAGGTACCGCGGGTCGTGGATGACACGAAAGTTCCCCGGATCTTGTGGGTAAAGTGTGCAACCTCTGCAGAGTGTAAAACTATTCGAATAGCCGTGTCCACGGTCAAGGACAGTTGGGTAACCGCTCTTGGGCTACGTCCACATGTTTACAAACCGGTGTATGTGTTTGGATAAGTGGGAAGAACTACTTGGGTCAAGTCAAAGGACTTGACATGATTGAATTGGGTTGGTGCCCACTCTATTTATGTTGATATCTGTAACCGTCCTTATGGTTACTTGAATTCTCCTGATGCATGTCTTACAAGTTGTTGAACATGGCATTGCACTCAAAACTAGCTTTCTACAAAAATTTACCTATATCATGCATTGATGTATCTTGAGCCAAAACATGGGTTGCTTGCGAGTACATTCAAAGTACTCATTGGCTTGCCACTGGTTATTTTATTGGCCAGCCAAGAAAAACAGGATATGATGAAGAATACTTCAGTGACGAACATGCGAGCTAGGACGCTTCCCAGTCAGAATGCCTGTAGGGTTAAGGCAGATGGCATGGGTCCAAGTTATCGACGAAGATTTCCGCTGCGAAGTTATACTCGAGGCTCGACCATAATGGTCATAATTTATGTAAGACGGTATGTATGGATGTAAGACTCTTGTTATTTAGCTTCTGTGTGTTCAGTGAGCATTGATCTCTGGGATCACTGTACACGTGCATTTGGTGATCACGACTTATGAGTCGGGGTCCCCACATGTCACTAGGTTTTGCATGTGTTGCAAATAGACACCTCCACTCGCCGTCGGTTGTGTGATCGAACCTAGAAGTCCGCTGCACGATGTTCCTCCTGCACGCGCGGATACCATTAGAGGTAGTGCACTTGCGCCGGTCCCGCGAACCTGTACATGGGAACCGACTACCAGCTGTACGAGGGAGATCGGACGAGGAGGAGACGATCCACGCGGACGCGCTGCCCCAACTCTTCTTCCGCTGCACTCCACCGCACGTCTGGTGGTAACGAACTGTGATCCATCTCCCATAGCATGTTCTTGGTTGTTCTGCACGTAGGAAAATTTTAATTTGCAGTCGATGCACCATACTGTAGATCCCAACAGTGGTATCTGAGCCTCTGCTATAGGATTGGGATTCAGATCATATGCATATTAGATATGTGGAGGCGATAGATGAGATCTGTTGTCGTTGATAAGATCGGCTATGTGCATGGTTGATGTGATCAACTGCACATGGGGATCGTTGAGGCTATGTTTTCTGATGATCGGAGTCGATGAGGTCGTGACATAACCTACCCCTACCGGTCGGTATCCGCCATCGGGGTTAACAGTGGAACGTAAATCCGAATCGGGCTCGCGATGATCGATAGGACTGCCGTGTGCGTAGCGCCTTGTATTTTGTACACGATCACTCAAACCGGTAGAATGCGATTCTATGCATAACCTTATTTTGCAGGGTTTGATGTGAATAGTATGGCTCATGTGTATGTGATGTATGTGTGTAAATTATACATGGCCTGCGTGTCATGTTTGTCAGTCGGCAGGAGCCAAAGTGTTGTCATTATATTGTATAACGACCTGCGTCTCGACTTATGACTCTATGTAAAATTCATTACTAGTTGTAGTAGTTGGATAATAGAGCTCAGGTTGGCGGCTTGGCGGCCTGGCGTGACAAACAAGATGGAGTTTCTAGATGGTCATCGGAGTTGGAGCCGACCTGAAAGAACATCCATGAAGGAGCCATACTATTTCACAATATATGTTTTACTTGTGATTGTTATGCTTCTTTGTTTCTATGCATGTTAGAATGGTAGAAAGATCCCTCATGAATATCAAGTAAATTGCCATTCCCGATGTTGCACCTTCGCACGTAAAGTACGTCTAGTAGTGGGCTCATAAAATTGGGGTGCTGCTAGGTGTCCTTGAACTTAAGGGTTCGTGTCAGACACGGACATGCACTGCATTAGGTTAACTTGATAAGGCTGTCAAAACAATTTTGGGCCTTGTGGCAAAAGAGGTCGGGAGCCGGGGTATGAGATACCTACCCGACCGACAGGAGTCGTATAGAGATACGATTAGTAAGGAGTTGCTTACAGGATAGACATACTGTCTAGCAGTGATGCTAAAGCTCACTAGTCACATGCGCTAGTCGGATCCTGAATCACTGAGAGTTTGCGGAGGGATGCTGACTTCTATGGGAGTATTTCTGATTTAAGGCTAGAATTACTCTACATAAACACATTGCTTAGTGATTGCATATTTTTCTGTTGTAGATCAATGGCACCACCTGCTCAACCAAACTTTGCATTGAAATCAATTCTGGAAAAGGATAAACTGAATGGAACAAACTTTACTACCTGGTATAGAAATTTGAGAATTGTTCTCAAGCATGATAAAAAGGAACATGTTCTAGAGGATCCGCTTCCAGAGGAACCTGCCGATAATGCTAGTACCACAACCAAGAATGCATACCAGAAACTCATTGATGAATCAAACGAGATCAGCTGCCTCATGCTGGCTTGTATGGAGCCCGATTTGCAGTAGCATTTCAAAGATGTTGGGGCTTTCGATATGATCGAGAGTCTCAAGAGCATGTTTCAGGTGCAGGCTAGGACCGAAAGGTTCAACGTCTGGCGATCCTTGATGGATTGTAAGCTGGAGCAAAGTGATCCACTGAGCCCGCATGTGATCAAGATGATCGGATATGTGCAAGCTTTGGATCGGTTGGGCTTCCCGCTCTTGGATGTGCTGGCTACTGATGCAGTTCTGTGTTCTCTTCCGCCCAGCTATGGGACATTCATCTCGAACTATCATATGCATGGCATGGATAAGAAGCTCACTGAATTGCATGGGATGCTCAAAGTGGCAGAGTAGGATATTAAGGAAGGCACGCATCAAGTGTTGATGGTGTAGAAATTGACTAAGTTCAAGAAGAGTTGGTCCAAGAAAAAGGCTAAGGCAAAGGGCACGGAGATGGTAACCTCCGCCGCTGCGCCGAAGTCTGGACCGGACTCAAAGACCATTTGCTATCATTGCAAGGAAACTAGTCACTGGAAGAGGAACTGTAGCAAGTGGCTTGCAGAGCATGGCAAGAAGGCCGGGAATGCTGCTTCAGGCAAATGTACACTTGTTGCATATGTTATAGACATTTACCCTGCTGACATACCTAGCAGCTCTTGGGTATTTGATACCGGATTGGTTGTTCACATTTGCAACTCAATGCAGGGGCTGGCAAGAACTAGGCGTGTGGCACAAGGAGAGATTGACATCAGGGTCGGCAACAAAGCAAGAGTTGCTGCGTTAGAGGTCGGCACGATGCAGCTCCAGCTTCCTTCTGGATCTATTTTGGAATTGAATAATTTTTATTACATTCCTGCACTTAGTCGGAACATTATTTCTGCCTCATGCTTGATGAGTCAGGGTTATGAATTCAATTTAAAGGACAATGGATGTTCGATTTATTTGAATGGTATGTTCCACGGCTATGCACCCATTTTTGATGGGTTATTTATATTGAATCTAGAACAGGAACCAGTCTATAACGTGAATGTCAAGAGGCATAAGCCTAATAAGATAAATCCGACATACTTCTGGCATTGCCGGCTTGGACACATTAGTCTGAAGCGCATGAAGAAGCTCCATGATGATGGACTCCTAACTTCGACCGACTTTGGGTCGTTCGAGAGATGCAAATCATTCTTGCTCGGCAAGATGACTAAGTCTCCTTTCGCAAAGAGTTGTGAGAGGGCATCTGAGCTGTTGGAACTGATACACAGTGATGTGTGTGGACCAATGAGCACAACTGCCAGAGGTGGCTATCAGTACTTCGTGACTTTTACCCACAACTTGAGTAGATATGGATATATCTATTTGATGAGGCACAAGTCGGAAACTTTTGAAAAGTTCAAAGAGTTTCAAAACGAGGTTGAGAATTAGCTCGACAAGACTATAAAACTTCTACGATCTGATCGTGGAGGTGAGTACATGAGCCAGGAGTTTGATGATCATCTGAAAAGCATAGGTATAGTACCTCAGCTCACACCTCCGGGTACGCCATAGAGAAATGGTGTATCAGAATGGAGGAATCGTACCTTGTTGGACATGGTTCGATCTATGATGAGCAAATTGGATTTACCCTTGTCATTCTAGGGATACACTCTAGAAAACTGCATCTTTCACACTTAACAGGGTACCATCAAAATCCGTAGACAAGACACCACATGAGATGTGGACCGGGAAGAGTCCCAGTTTGTCTTTTCTAAAGATTTGGGGCTGTGAAGCATTTGTCAAGAAACTTATGTCAGACAAGCTTACACCCAAGTCGTATAAATGCATATTCGTGGAATATTCGAGGGAAACCTTGGGATATAGCTTCTACAACTAGGAAGAGAACAAAGTGTTTGTTTCTCGGAATGGGGTTTTCCTTGAGAAAGAGTTTCTCAGTCGGGAGGCCAGTGGGAGGACGGTCCGACTCGAAGAAATTCGAGGACCACTCGGGGATGGCTCGGCTGGTGATGAGATCATACCGGAGTCAGTCAGGGAACCCGTAGTGGAAGCGGCACCGGAACCACGGAGGTTGAAAAGATTGCGCAGAGTGCGTGATGTAATGTTGCTAGAAAGTGATGAGCTGGCCACATATGCAGAAGTGATGGCGAGCCCAGATTCCGAGGCATGGCTGGAGGCCATGAGATCCGAGTTAAAGTCCAAGGATGAGAATCAAGTCTGTGACTTGGTTGATCCGCCGCCTGGCGTAACAGCCAATGGTTGCAAATAGGTCTTTAAGAAGAAAACCGATGTGGATGGAAATGTCCAGATCCACAAAGCTCGGCTTGTCGCTAAGGGTTATGGATAAGTTCAAGGAATTGACTACGATGAGACTTACTCGCCGGTAGCAATGCTGAAGTCGGTGAGGATCGTACTAGCTACAACTGCATATTTTGATTACGAGATATGGCAGATGGATGTCAAGACGGCTTTCCTTCACAGAAATTTAATCGAGGACGTGTATATGATACATCCCGAGGGTTTTGTTGATCCAACTAGCACTAGTAAGGTATGCAAGCTCAAGAGATCCATTTATGGGTTGAGGCAAGCATCTCGGAGATGGAACATTCGTTTTGATGAGGTCGTCACTGGTTTCGGCTTCATCAAAAGCGAAGAGGACTCTTGTTTATACAAGAAGTTAAGTGGGAGCTCGATAGTGTTTTTGATCTTGTATGTGGATGACATACTACTGATTGGAAATGATATTTCGATGCTGAGCTCGGTCAAGGAGTCATTTAATGGCAAGTTTTCGATGAAGGACCTTGGTGAGGCAATGTACATTTTAGGCATTAAGATCTATAGAGATAGATCAAGGAGGCTGCTCGGCTTAAGCCAGAGCACGTACATAGATAAAGTGTTGAAGCGGTTCAACATGAGTGAGGCAAAGAAAGGGTTCTTGCCACTCTCACATGGTATAAGGCTAAGCGAGACTCAGAGTCCTTCGACATCTGATGAGCGAAGCAGGATGAGTAGGATTCCGTATGCCTCGGCAATCGGATCCATCATGTATGCCATGATATGTACGAGGCCCGATGTTGCTTTTGCAATAAGCCTAACAAGTAGATACCAGGCCAACCCAGGTGAGAGTCACTGGGCAGCGGTAAAGAATATTTTGAAGTACCTAAAAAGGACTAAAGAGATGTTCCTAGTTTATGGAGGTGAGGAAGAGCTCGTCGTAAGGGGTTACGCCGATGCTAGTTTCCAAACCGACAGAGATTATTGTCGATCACAGTCCGGATTCGTGTACGTCATCAACAGAGGAGCAGTGCGCTGGAAGAGTCCCAAGCAAGATACGGTGGCCGATTCTACTACAGAAGCCGAATACATTCCGGCTTGTGAAGCTGCAAAGGAAGGTGTTTGGATCCGGAACTTTCTGGATGATCTTGGTATTTTCCCAGCCTTGGTAAAACCGTTGGACCTTTATTGTGATAATTCTGGTGCCATCGCACAAGCCAAGGAGCCGAGGAATCACCACAAGGCCAGACACATAGATCGGAAATATCACCTGATATGAAAGATCGTAAAGAGTGGTGATGTAGAGTTATGCAAAATTCACACGGATGCAAATGTTGCGGATCCGTTGACGAAGCCGCTTCCACAACCCAAGCATGAGGGACACGTTAGAGCTATGGGCATTCAATATCTATTTCATTGACTCTAGTGCAAGTGGGAGACTGTTGGAGATATGCCCTAGAGGCAATCATGTATGATGATATTTCCTATGTGTTTATGAATAAAGATAGTCCTTGGACATTATCAATGATGTGTATCAGCAAGTACGTGACTTGTTTGTGGGGCTATGCATTGTATGATGACTGTCCTAAAAGGTCCCTAGTCGAAAGGGTTGTGTGGACGCACAACCAACTAGACTAGCATATGACACGATCGATGGCTTGGTCTCACTAGCCATGGAGCATTGGATGCTAACCGGATAATATGGACTTGGAAGGATCTGGTCGGATTCGACGTAGTCGGATCCGAGTCGAGATAAGGTCCGAGTCGGACAGACCCAACTATGAGACGCAGCGATATGTCATTTGTGAGTCTCTAGTACAACATATGTTCTATGTCCTAAGACCTGAGCTGACGCATGTACTTGGGATGGTGACAGACTTGCTTTGGGCTGACCAAATGCTACTCCATAACTGGGTAGTTATAAAGGTAGGTTTCGGGTTTGTCTAGAACCATGCTGTGAGACGTGGTCGAGCAAGATGGGAATTGCCCCTCCGATCAGGAGAGATATACTCTGGGCCCCTCGTGTGATCTGACCAGGATAAGCATGGCCATGCGAGAAGGATTATGAGATAATACGGTTTGTGGTAGGCATCACTGGAACGAGAAAGAGGTCGGGCTAGCACAAGTATGACAGACTCACCTTGAGCCCGCATATCGTGTGGCAAGAGGAATGGAAGTATGATGTACATGTTCGCCTAACCAGCTTCATAGTCTGTTTGGTGTTCGACATGCCTTGCTAGAGGCCGCTACCAACTGCGCAATTCAGAGGTGATCCGAACTGCGACCAAGCCGGCTTGAACCTAAGGGGTCGCGCGCTTAATGGAAGGAACCTACGAGGTTGGATCCGAGGACACTGGTCGGATGTGATCCGAGCTGTATTCGGATTGTGGATGAGTAGACTTATGGGCTTTAGGGTCCTTGCAAGGCCCAAGTGTTGAGCCTGCGACGGACGCCTATATAAAGTGGAGGTGCCGCACACTCACGGGGTTGATCGCTTCGGCGCTGTCACTAGGGTTTGCATGTGTTGCGAATAGACACCTCCACTCGCTGTCGGTTGTGTGACCGGACCTAGCAGTCCGCCGCACGACGTTCCTCCAGCACGCGCGGATACCATTAGAGGTGGTGCACTTGCGCTGCTCCGGCGAACCTGTACGTGGGAACTGATGTCTACTACACAACCTTCTTCTTGTAGACGTTGTTGGGCCTCCAAGTGCAGAGGTTTGTAGGACAGTAACAAATTTCCCTCAAGTGGATGACCTAAGGTTTCTCAATCCATAGGAGGCGTAGGATGAAGAGGGTCTCTCTCAAGCAACCCTGAAACCAAATAACAAAGAGTCTTTTGTGTCCCCAACACACCCAATACAATGGTAAATTGTATAGGTGCACTAGTTCGGCGAAGAGATGGTGATACAAGTGGTATATGGATGGTAGATAATAGTTTTTGTAATCTGAAAATATAAAAACAGCAAGGTAATGAATGATAAAAGTGAGCGTAAACGGTATTGCAATGCGTTGAAACAAGGCCTAGGGTTCATACTTTCGCTAGTGCAAGTTCCCTCAACAATAATAACATAATTGGATCACATAACTATCCCTCAACATGCAACAAAGAGTCACTCCAAAGCCACTAATAGCGGAGAATGAACGAAGAGATTATGGTAGGGTACGAAACCACCTCAAAGTTATTATTTCCAATCAATCCGTTGGGCTATTCCTATAAGTGTCACAAACAGCCCTCGAGTTCGTACTAGAATAACACCTTAAGACACAAATCAACCAAAACCCTAATGTCACCTAGATACTCCAATGTCACCTCAAGTATCCGTGGGTATGATTATACGATATGCATCACAAAATCTCAGATTCATCTATTCAACCCAACACATAGGACCTCAAAGAGTGCCCCAAAGTTTCTACCGGAGAATCACGACGAAAACATGTGCCAACCCCTATGCATAGGTTCATGGGCAGAACCCGCAAGTTGATCACCAAAAATACATCAAGTGAATCACGTGGTATCCCATTGTCACCACAGATACGCACGACAAGACATACATCAAGTGTTCTCAAATCTTTAAAGACTCAATCTGATAAGATAACTTCAGAAGGGGAAACTCAATCCATTACAAGAGAGTAGAGGGGGGAAGAAAACATCATAGGATCCAAATATAATAGAAAAGCTCGCGATACATCAAGATCGTATCACCTCAAGAACACAAGAGAGAGAGAGAGAGATCAAACACATAGCTACTGGTACATACCCTCAGCCCCGAGGGAGAACTACTCCCTCCTCATCATGGAGATCACCGGGATGATGAAGATGGTTACCGGAGAGGGATTGCCCCCTCCGGCAGGGTGCCGGAACGGGTCTAGATTGGTTTTCGGTGGCTACGGAGGGTTCTGGCGGTGGAACTCCCGATCTATTGTGCTCCCGGATGTTTTTAGGGTATGTGGAGAAATATAGGCGGAAGAAGTACGTCAGGGGGGCCACGAGGGACCCACGAGGGTGGAGGGCGCGCCCACTACCTCGTGGCCTCCTCGAAGCTTCCCTTATGTGCACTTCAAGTCTTCTGGGCTTCTTTCCTTCCAAAAAAGAGTTCCGTGAAGTTTCAGGTCAATTGGACTCCGTTTGATTTTCCTTTTCTTCAAACCCCTAAAACAAGGTAAAAACAAAAACTGGCACTGGGCTCTGGGTTAATAGGTTAGTCCCAAAAAATGATATAAAAGTGTATAATAAATCCCATAAACATCTAAAATAGTAGATAATATAGCATGGAACAATCAAAAATTATAGATACGTTGGAGACGTATCAGCATCCCCAAGCTTAATTCCTGCTCGTCCTCGAGTAGGTAAATGATAAAAACAGAATTTTTGATGCGGAGTGCTACTTGGCATAATTTCAATGTAATTCTTCTTAATTGTGGCATGAATATTCAGATCTGAAAGATTCAAGATAAAAGTTTAATATTGACATAGAAATAATAATACTTCAAGCATACTAACTAAGCAATCATGTCTTCTCAAAATAACATGGCCAAAGAAAGCTATCCCTACAAAATCATATAGTCTGGCTATGCTCCATCTTCACCACACAAAATATTTAAATCATGCACAACCCCGATGACAAGGCAAGAAATTGTTTCATACTTTTGATGTTCTCAAACTTTTTTTTCAATCTTCACGCAATACATGAGCGTGAGCCATGGACATAGCACTATAGGTGGAATAGAATGGTGGTTGTGGAGAAGACAAAAAGGAGAAGATAGTCTCACATCAACTAGGCGTATCAACAGGCTATGGAGATGCCCATCAATAGATATCAATGTGAGTGAGTAGGGATTGCCATGCAACGGATGCACTAGAGCTATAAGTGTATGAAAGCTCAACAAAAGAAACTAGTGGGTGTGCATCCAACTTGCTTGCTCATGAAGACCTGGGGAAATTTGAGGAAGCCCATCATTGGAATATACAAGCCAAGTTCTATAATGAAAAATTCCCACTAGTATATGAAATTGACAACATAGGAGACTCTCTATCATGAATATCATGGTGCTACTTTGAAGCACAAGTGTGGTAAAAGGATAGTAGCATTGTCCCTTCTCTCTTTTTTCTCTCATTTTTTATTTTTTTTTATTTGGGCCTTTTCTCTTTTTCTTTTTTTGGCCTCTTTTTTTTGGCTTCTTTTTTTATTTTTCATCCGGAGTCTCATCCCGACTTGTGGGGGAATCATAGTCTCCATCATCCTTTCCTCACTGGGACAATGCTCTAATAATGATGATAATCACACTTTTATTTTCTTACAACTCAAGAATTACAACTCGATACTTAGAACAAAATATGAATCTATATGAATGCCTCCGGCGGTGTACCGGGATGTGCAATGACTCAAGAGTGACATGTATGGAAGAATTATGTACGGTGGCTTTGCCACAAATACGATGTCAACTACATGATCATGCAAAGCAATATGACAATGATGAAGCGTGTCATAATAAACGGAACGGTGGAAAGTTGCATGGCAATATATCTCGGAACGGCTATGGAAATGCCATAATAGGTAGGTACGGTGGATGTTTTGAGGAAGGTATATGGTGGGTTTATGGTACCGGCGAAAGTTGCGCGGTACTAGAGAGGCTAGCAATGGTGGAAGGGTGAGAGTGCGTATAATCCATGGACTCAACATTAGTCATAAAGAACTCACATACTTATTGAAAAAAATCTATTAGTTATCGAAACAAAGTACTATGCACATGCTCCTAGGGGGATAGATTGGTAGGAAAAGACCATCTCTCGTCCCCGACCGCCACTCATAAGGAAGGCAATCAATAAATAAATCATGCTCTGACTTCATCACATAACGGTTCACCATACGTGCATGCTACGGGAATCACAAACTTCAACACAAGTATTTCTCAAATTCACAACTACTCAACTAGCATGACTCTAATATCACCATCTCCATATCTCAAAACAATTATCAAGTATCAAACATCTCATAGTATTCAATGCACTTTATATGAAAGTTTTTATTATATTCCTCTTGGATGTCCATCATATTAGGACTAAATTCATAACCAAAGCAAACTACCATGATGTTCTAAAGACTCTCAAAATAATATAAGTGAAGCATAACAGTTCATCTATTTTGACAAAATAAAACCACCACCGTGCTCTAAAAAGATATAAGTGAAGCACTAGAGCAAATGACAAACTACTCCAAAAGATATAAGTGAAGATCAATGAGTAGTTGAATAATTATGCAACTATATGAAGACTCTCTAATATTTAATAATTTCAGATCTTGGTATTTTGTTCAAACAGCAAGCAAAACTAAATAAAATGACACTCCAAGCAAAACACATATCATGTGGCGAATAAAAATATAGCTCCAAGTAAAGTTACCGATGAACGAAGACGAAAGAGGGGATGCCTTCCGGGGCATCCCCAAGCTTAGGCTCTTGGTTGTCCTTGAATATTTCCTTGGGGTGCCTTAGGCATCCCCAATCTTAGGCTCTTTCCACTCCCTATTCCATAATCCATCGAATCTTTACCCAAAACTTGAAAACTCCACTACACAAAACTTAACAGAAAACTCGTAAGCTCCATTAGTATAAGAAAATAAATTACCACTTCAAGGTAATGTAATAAACTCATTATTTATTTATATTGGTGTTAAACCTACTGCATTCCAACTTTTCTATGGTTCATAAACTCTATTACTAGACATAGATTCATCAAAATAAGCAAACAACACACGAAAAACAGAATCTGTCAAAACAGAACAGTCTGTAGTAATCTGGATCAAACGTATACTTATGGAACTCATAAAATTCTCAAATAAATTGCTGCACCTGAGAAATTTATATATTAATCACCTTCAAAAAGAATTAACTAAATAACACTCTCCAAATAAAAATGGCAGCAATTCTCGTGAGCGCTAAAGTTTCTGTTTTTTACAGCATGATCGCAAAGACTTTCCCCAAGTCTTCCCAAAGGTTCTACTTGGCACAAACACTAATTAAAAGCATAAAACCACATCTAAACAGAGGCTATATTAATTATTTATTACTAAACAGGAACTAAAAGCAAGGAATAAAAATAAAGTTGGGTTGCCTCCCAACAAGCGCTATCGTTTAACGCCCCTAGCTAGGCATGATGATTTCAATAATGCTCACATAAAAGATAAGAATTGAAACATAAAGAGAGCATCATGAAGAATATGACTAGCATATTTAAGTCTAACCCACTTCCTATGCATAGGGATTTTGTGAGCAAACAACTTATGGGTACAAGAATCAATTTGCATAGGAAGGTAAAACAAGCATAACTTCAAAACTTTAAGCACATAGAGAGTAAACTTGATATTATTGCAATTCCTACAAGCATATATTCCTCTCTCATAATAATTTTCAGTAGCATAATGAATGAATTCAACAATATAACCAGCACCTAAAGCATTCTTTTCATGATCTACAAGCATAGAATTTTTATTACTCTCCACATAAGGAAAATTCTTCTCATGAATAATAGTGGGGGCAAACTCAACAAATAATTATCATGTGAGGCATAATCCAATTGAAAACTAAAATCATGATGACAAGTTTCATGGATATCATTGTTCTTTATAGCATACAAGTCATCACAACAATCATCATATATAGCAACTTTGTTCTCATAATCAATTGGAACCTCTTCCGGAATAGTAGATTCATCACAAAATAAAGTCATGACCTCTCCAAACCCACTTTTATCAATATAATCATCATAAATAGGAGGCATGCTATCATCATAATAAATTTGCTCATCAAAGCTTGGGGGACAAAAAATATCATCTTCATCAAACATAGCTTCCCCAAGCTTGTGGCTTTGCATATCATTAGCATCATGGATATTCAAGGAGTTCATACTAACAACATTGCAATCATGCTCATCATTCAAAGATTTAGTGCGAAACATTTTAATGATTTCTTATTCTAGCACTTGAGCACAATTATCCTTTCCATCATACTCACGAAAGATATTAAAAAGGTGAAGCATATGAGACAAACTCAATTCCATTTTTTATAGTTTTCTTTTATAAACTAAACTAGTGATAAAACAAGAAACTAAAAGACTCGATTGCAAGATCTAAAGATATACCTTCAAGCGCTAACCTCCCCGACAACGACGCCAGAAAAGAGCTTGATGTCTACTACACAACCTTCTTCTTGTAGACGTTCTTGGGCCTCCAAGTGCAGAGGTTTGTAGGACTATAACAAATTTCCCTAGAGTGGATGACCTAAGGTTTATCAATCCGTAGGAGGCGTAGGATGAAGATGGTCTCTCTCAAGCAACCCTGCAACCAAATAACAAAGAGTCTCTTGTGTCCCCCACACAACCAATACAATGGTAAATTGTATATGTGCACTAGTTCGGCGAAGAAATGGTGATACAAGTGGTATATGGATGGTAGATAATAGTTTTTGTAATCTGAAAATATAAAAACAGCAAGGTAACAAATGCTAAAAGTGAGCGTAAACGGTATTGCAATGCGTTGAAACAAGGCCTAGGGTTCATACTTTCACTAGTGCAAGTTCCCTCAACCATAATAACATAATTGGATCACATAACTATCCCTCAACATGCAACAAAGAGTCACTCCAAAGTCACTAATAGCGGAGAACGAATGAAGAGATTATGGTAGGGTACGAAACCACCTCAAAGTTATTCTTTCCAATCAATCCGTTGGGCTATTCCTATATGTGTCACAAACAGCCCTAGAGTTTGTACTAGAATAACACCTTAAGACACAAATCAACCAACCCTAATGTCACCTAGATACTCCAATGTCACCTCAAGTATCCGTGGGCATGATTATATGATATGCATCACACAATCTCATATTCATCTATTCAACCCAACACATAGGACCTCAAAGAGTGCCCCAAAGTTTCTACCGGAGAATCACAACGAAAACATGTGCCAACCCCTATGCATAGGTTCATGGGTGGAACCCGCAAGTTGATCACCAAAACATACATCAAGTGAATCACGTGGTATCCCATTGTCACCACAGATACGCACGACAAGACATACATCAAGTGTTCTCAAATCTTTAAAGACTCAATCTGATAAGATAACTTCAGAAGGGGAAACTCAATCCATTACAAGAGAGTAGAGGGGGGAAGAAAACATCATAGGATCCAAATATAATAGAAAAGCTCGCGATACATCAAGATCGTATCACCTCAAGAACACGAGAGAGAGAGAGAGAGATCAAACACATAGCTACTGGTACATACCCTCAGCCCCGAGGGAGAACTACTCCCTCCTCATCATGGAGATCACCGGGATGATGAAGATGGTTACCGGAGAGGGATTGCCCCCTCCGGCAGGGTGCCGGAACGGGTCTAGATTGGTTTTCGGTGGCTACGGAGGGTTCTGGCGGTGGAACTCCCGATCTATTGTGCTCCCGGATGTTTTTAGGGTATATGGAGAAATATAGGCGGAAGAAGTACGTCAGGGGGGCCACGAGGGACCCACGAGGGTGGAGGGCGCGCCCACTACCTCGTGGCCTCCTCGAAGCTTCCCTTATGTGCACTTCAAGTCTTCTGGGCTTCTTTCCTTCCAAAAATGAGTTCCGTGAAGTTTCAGGTCAATTGGATCCCGTTTGATTTTCCTTTTCTTCGAAACCCTAAAACAAGGTAAAAACAGAAACTGGCACTGGGCTCTAGGTTAATAGGTTAGTCCCAAAAAATGATATAAAAGTGTATAATAAAGCCCATAAACATCTAAAACAGTAGATAATATAGCATGGAGCAATCAAAAATTATAGATACGTTGGAGACCTATCAGGAACCGACTACCGGCTGTATGGGGGAGATCAGACGAGGAGGAGACGATCCACACGGACGCGCTGCCCCAACTCTTCTTCCTCTACACGACACTGCACGTCTAGTGGTAATGAACTGTGATCCATCTCCCGTAGCATGTTCTTGGTTGTTCTGCGCATAGGAAAATTTTAATTTGCAGTCGACGCACCCTACCATAGATCCCAACATGTACTTGTGTATACACGAGAGAACGGTCTTCTATTTTACTTGTGTGTGTGTGTGAGAGAGAGAGAGGAGCATCCGTAACACAACAACCATCTCTCTCGATTCGTCCGTCCCTCGCACGATCGCATGTAACACATGCATCAACGCGCACATTTTGACACCCTCACCCGGCCCCTGCCCACCTCGAGGCCCGCACATTGCTCTCTATCTCGCACGCACAATCTCTTCATGAATACCCTATTTAGCATGTAGCTTTCCATCACATACACACACATTTCTCTCCATAGGTTTGTTTTCTCTAAATATCTGACACACACACACACAACACACAACACACACACCCCCTACCCCGAGCACACAATTCATCCCCATCCAAGGTTGTATGGCGACCACTCTCGCTTGTGCTTCTCTACACCCCAGCATGCACAACACCTCAATCTTCAAAGAGGGCATCAAGGAGATCGAACACGGCGACCACACTGCGCTAGAGAATGCGGGGCCATTAGGAAGCAGGATGATGTGACGATGGCTAACTGACTCCTCGCCCCACCCTCTCTCTCTCTCTCTCTCGCACAAAATTACCAATCCCTCTCTCCCCTGCACAAATTTATCAATCCCTCAACCCACGAGATCCTTCCCCTCTCGTCCATGTTTTTCCAGCTCTCTCATCAAACATGTTGTCTCTTCCCCTTCCATGTGTACAGAATCCGGATGCACATGCATCTCACGTATATTACAAGTCTCCATCTTTCTCGCAGACCTAACTTCTTCCTCTCTCTTTCTCTCTCTATCTCCCTCTCTCTGTTTCGTTAGGTTTGTCTCCTACTCTCTCGTCCACATACATACAGTCTTTCCCGCCCTATCCGCTCCATCTTCGCAAGCTCTCTTTGCACGTTTCATTCACACATTGGGATATGTTCAAAATATTGCTTTTATAATGGCTAATGTAGAGTTATTGTTGGTTTTGTTGCATCCTACAAAGTAATAACTATGACATGCATTTTTATTGTCATTTGACTGGGATTATGCGAGTTTGAGCATGTTGTGAAGTACTATTGTAACATCCCAAATTTTCAATTTGGAATGTTATACACAAGATCATCATTGCATATCATATTTTATTGCATTTTGGTTGATCCTAGAAATTCTATGCAACTCAAGGACCCTCGGAGAGAGTTGGGGATTTCGTTATTTTCATATTTGGGTTCTCTCAAATTTTGAAAATAGGATCATTTGATTTTATTTATTTTATCTTCAATTATTTCTATTAAAAAATTATGAGAGAGGGAATAAAATGACTTTCCCAAAATAAAGAAATATTGAGGATTTAATAAAAAATCAAATAAGATTTTATTTTGGTTTTATTCGCTATTTTATTTGAATTTAGGAAAATTTGCACGTTTTCAAAAATTGCATTTAGGTCCAAGAAAATGTTCATCCTATTCTAAATATTATTTTTAGATGGTGAAAATTTGTTTTGGCATTTTTAGTTTTTTATTTATTTCTTTAGAATTTTTTTTAGTCGCAGCGTTATTGTTTTAAAAAAAAGACCCCACGCCCGACTGGGCCAAGGGCCCAGCCGAGCCAGGCCGGCCCAGCCGCCGCCGCCGAGTCCGGTGAGGACACGCCTCCCGAGGCCGCCCCTTCCCCAAGTTGACCCCCCCCCCCTTTATAACCTGTCGGAGCCCTCTGGAGCCCACACCGCCACCGCCTCCCCACGCAGCCCGCGCCACAGCCGCCGCAGCCGCCGCCGCCTGCCGCCGCCCGGAGCCACCGCCCCGCTGCCCCGCACCACCCGCCGCCGCCCGGCGCCCCCCGAGCCGAGGTAGCCGCCGCCGTCGGTTTTCTGAGAAAAACCGTTTCGGTTCTTTTTTTAGAAAACCCTAGTTTTCGTTTTTTTAAATAGATCAGTTTCTCTCCGGTTTATTTATTTAGCAAGCGTTTGCTCGTTCGTTCGTTTTACTGAACGCATTCATCGTTTAGTTCCAGTTAACGAACATTCGTTCGTTAACCTGTTCATCATTTTTCTTTTTCTCGGATTAAATCGTGATTTTTCCGATCGCGATTTCTGATCCGATGTTCATTTTAGTTTAACTTTTCGCTCGTTTATCGGAATCAGGCGATTCAAGCGCCTGGAGTTTCATCTCGAAACCCTCTGTCTATTTAACCAACTTAAACAAGTTTTGCCTCAGTAAAATTTGACCTAGATTCAGATTAGTAAACGGAGCATATTTCTTTTGCCGTTTGTCTTTCGTTGCTTCGCTCGATTTGGTTCTTTTTGCCAACCAGAGTTCTTAAGTTGAACTTTCTGGTTAGATCTCTTATTCGAGTTTTACCTGTGCATTAGTTGAGTACTTATTGTACGCTTGTTTGTTTGCGATAGAGTATCCGGAGTGCACCGCTTGCTACTTCGAATCAATAGGTTTCACGGATCATCAGCAAGGCAAGTAACACTTTGATCATACCTCCTATTACCCAGTTTTTATTGCATTAGATCAATCCTCACACATTGCATGATTAGGATCTAATTAAATTGTGGGTTTGGGAAGTAGTTGAGGTAGTACCTGTTACCTATTATTATCAAACCTTTGGGAGTTACTTCTACGTTTGCTTTTATGCCATGCTAAGCTAGTAGACGTGGATTGCGTGAGTGAAATCCATGACAGATGTGAGATTGATATTTTAAATGGTTTATCTAAGGTGGCAACTTAAATACACATCTAGGTGGATTGAGGCACCTGGGTATTCCAGCGATTGCCTGTTTTCTTTTGGACCGCCACCCAGGCTCAAAGGGATCATGAGATTATTCATACTAGAAACTTCCATGTGCAGCCACAAGCTACTACGGGCTCTAGCATAGTTGAATAACTCGTGCGAACTCTTACAGTGGTAGACTAGCAGATGTAGGGGATGTAGGTTGGTACGGTCTACCTGTTCGTATGGTGCTAGCGCTTCTGAAAGACTATGTCTCGGTCATCCGTTTCTCAAACACCATGCAGTGCGAGAATCCTAACGGAGGAGATCGAGTCTTGTGGGGAAAAGTGCGCAAACCTCTGCAAAGTGTATAAACTAATCATGATTAGCCGTGTCCCCGGTTATGGACATCTTGAGTATCTAGTACCTGGATTATCATGTGAATCTCATCATGTTACTCTAATTAATTTTGTTGGGTTTTAATGATGATGCTTAATTGGGATTGAGAATGCTGTCAACCATTCTCAATGTTCAACAACTACCATGATAGTTAAATAAAATTTATTCCTTTGCTGTAGGGAAAAATTGGCTTTACACAAAACTGTAACCATAGAGCTTTCCACCAGCCAAATATGCATGTAGAATAGCCTTATTCTTTTATTGCTCTCTATGTGTTACCTTGCCAGCATATTCCATGTGCTAACCCGTTTCGGGTTGCAACGTTCATGTTGCAGACTTTTCAGACGACGAGTAAGGTGCCTTTTAGGTCGTGGTTCTATACTCGGTGATGCTGTTGGAGTTGATGGACTCACTTATCTTCCAAGCCTTCCGTTGTTATCGTTATTAGATGGCCTTAAGCCATATTTATTGGAATAAGTTCTCTTTTGAGACACTCGATGTAATAAGTGTGTGATTGCTACTCTGTTTTAAATCCTTCAAGTACTGTGTGGTGTTAGCATTACTGATCCAGGGATGACACATGAGCATAGAGATTGGACCGTTTGAGGTCTTGTCGCTACAAGATGGTATCAGAGCACACGCTGACTGTAGGACACGACCACTAAGCTAAAGCCCTAGATCACTACTCTCTTCTCATTTTGACTCCTCATCTTTTCTACTCTTTTAGGATGGCGGATCCAAGGAACAATTTCACGCAACCAGATGAAGATACACCCTTTAGACATCATTTGAAGGAAGTCACTAGATATCTGAACATCAGAGTACCAAGCTTCACTGGGACCTACAACGCCACTTTACCTGAAGAAGAGCACTGGATGATTCAACTTCAAGTTCCAGGAAGGACGTTCATGCCAGTCACTAAGCCCATAGAGTTTTCTTTTGATGCACCAACATGGAGTCTAGGAAAGAGCATGGCAGCTCACATCGCCATGGGACGCATTGGAGAAGTTTACCGCAATGATCTCAAGGATACTATCTACCGATTTGTGGGCGCCGAGATAAGCACTGGGAGATGATCAGCACCAAGAAGGATAGATCAATTGCGGCTTTTATCCAGGAGTTAAACCGGCACATTCGACGTCAGGAGAACCAGATGTGCGCCGACATGATAGATCTGAAGAAGGCAAGGACAAGAATCAAGGAACTGGAGGAAGAACTCAAGGCTACACGTGAAGATTATGAAGAGGAAATCGAAGTATTAGTGGAGAAGAATGACGATCTGATCAAGAAGATTGGAATATTTATGCGAGACCCTACACCAGTAGTGGAAGACGAAGAACCCAAGGAGATTCACCCGGAAGACTACATCATCATCGACGACACCGACTCAGTCCTGATGATAGTGATGATGACTATGTTGATGAAGCTGCAGCAGATATCATGGAGTCTGCAACCGAAGAATATTTCTAGTAGACCACCCCATCAGTAGTAGTAGTCCACCATGTAAATATAGTAGTCCGAGCACTTTTGCGATAGTTAGATCGATTGTATGCCCTTGTTTGATTGAATGAAGTGAATTGTTTGCTTTTTGCCTCATGTGCATATGGGTAGTGTTTTCTCTCTAGACCCCTCTCTACTCTTAAATCTCATCTTTTCTAAACCCTCAGATGCTTCCGAGATGTGACCCCGGATTTACCTTCCCACCGGAGCTCACCCAGTTGATCCAGTAGCAGAACACATTGATGCAGTTGCTAGTCCAGAATCAGAATCAGGGGAACAACAACAACAACCCACCACCACCACCACCACCTGTTGATCAATTAGCCCGTTTTCTTAGGCCGAATCCGCCGGTGTTTTCCAGCAGCACCGAGCCGATAGTAGTGGATGATTGGCTCCGCAAGACAGCAAGGGAGTTGACCACGGCAGGATGCACAGATGCGGAAAAGGTGAAGTTTGTCGCACACCAGCTTGAAGGACCCGCGGCATCATGGTGGGAGAATTTCACAGCCACTTTCCCTGTCGACACTGTCACATGGGACCAATTCCACAGCAGGAGCTATGGCCATGAAGAAGCGAGAGTTTCGCAACTTGCGCCAACGAGGACGGACAGTTGGCCAGTATGTGGAGGACTTTAGTAAGCTAGCATGTTATGCCCCCGATGACGTTGCTACGGATGCAGCTAAGCAGGAGAAGTTTCTGGAAGGACTAAATGATGAGCTGAGCATGCAGCTGATGGTAGCAACCTTCAACAACTACCAGGAGTTGGTAGATCGTGCTCTCATGATTGAAGGGAAGCAGCAGAAAATTGAGAACCACAAGAGGAAGTATGGACAAGGGAAGTACAATTCAGGAGCTCAGCAGAAGCCACGATTTACCCCTAGACCGGGAGGACATTTTCAGCATACCCATGGAGGAGGTAGCTCGCACAATCATAATGGCGCCAAGAATGGTAATGGGAATGGAGGAAGCAACGGCCAGAACCGTACCAATCCATCAAGCCCAGCCAAGAGAGACCTAAGCCAAGTCACCTGTTTTAAGTGCCAGAAGACCGGACATTATGCCAATGAATGTCCTGAAGCCCAAAATGGAAATGGCAATGGAAGCTATGGGAAGAAGCTGAACCCTTTCAACAGGGGACAGGTGAACCACGTAGATGTGGAGGAGGTGGAAGCCCAGCCCGATGCAGTAATAGGTAAGTTTTTGGTTAAGTCATTTACTGCACTCGTTCTTTTTGATACTGGCGCATCGCATTCATACATATCAAGGGGATTTGTGGATAAGTATCAACTGCCAATCCAAGCCCTTAGGTCACCCATGTTAGTAACCTCGCCTGGAGCAGAGTATATGGCTAGTCTATTGTAGCGACCCGACCCAAAATGGATCAAAGTCTCTGTGCTTAAGTGTCATCCCTAGATCGGTATGCTGACACACATAGTACTCGAGGAATTATAACAGATTTCAATCACACTTTATTACATCGAAGTTCTCAAAAGAGTATTTATTACAATAATATGGCCAAAGGCCATCTAAAATAAAAATAACTGCGGAAGCTTCAAAGGTAAATGAGTCCATCCAACTCCACGGCAAACTAAGTGCAGAACAACGACCTATCGCACCTTTAATCTTCGTCAGAAAAGTCTGCAACATGATACGTTGCAGCCGTGTAGGTCAGCACATGGAATATGCTGGCAATTTCACACCATAGAATAATAATAAATGAAAAGACTATCTCTATATGCAAATTTAGCTGGTGGAGGCTCTAAGTTTAATTTTGCATAAAGCTAATTTTACCCTACAACAAAGGAATAAATTTTTTTACTACTAAATTAAAATGCCATTATTGAGAAGGTTCCTCCAACTCAATCCCAAAATTCCCAAGTTATTAGTAACCCAATAATTTCATTAAAAGAGTGATGAGATCAACCAATAATTCACTTCTAGATACTCAAGTTGTCCATAACCGGGGACACGGCTAATCATGATTAGTTTGTACACTCTGCAGAGGTTTGCGCACTTTTCCCCACAAGACTCGACCACCTCCATGATCGGAAGATCGAGACATAGCCTTTCAGAAGCGTTTCCCCTTAACCCTGGGTAGACCGGTACACCTACTTTCCCCTACATCAGCTAGTCTACCACGGAAAGAGGTCACACAACTTACTCAACTATGCCAGAGCCCATAATGGCTTGTGGCTGCACACAGAAGTTTCTAGGCATGAAATATCTTATGATCCCTTTGAGCCTGGGTGGCGGACCTAGGGTAATCACACGGGTACTCCGGGATTCCCCTTGGGCAAGCACTGGTTACTCCAGGTGCCCCAAACAATCCACCCAGATGTGTATTAAAGTTGCCACCTTAGTTGTCCCAAATTATTATCTCTCGCAACTTGCATGGATCACACATACCAATCCCCGTCTACGAGCATGGCTAAGCAATATATGACATAACGAATATTCCCGGGGTGATCAAAGGTCATAGGTTCCTACCACATGAACTACATAGCATAACCACATGTTCCCAATCCTACTCATGCAATCTTTGAGGGTGAAACTAATGCATAGTAAAAACTGGGTATTGAAAAATATGATCAAAGTGTGAACTTGCCTTGCTGGCGTTCGTTGAACTGTAAAGATTTGTAGTAGCAAGCTTCGCACTCCGGATGATCTAGCGTAAGCAAGCAATAACATACATAAGCATACAAGCAAAGATCCAAAAAGAAAACAAATGAAAGACTTCGAAAAACTCCAAAACATCCAAATAAAGTTTCTGTACATAACATAATTTTTACAGTAGCAAAAATATGTATGTTTGGGTCTAACAGAAAGTACACATCACGAGCTTCGATTTGCAAAAAGAATCACCTAAAACGGAGTTACGAAACTCGAGTTACGGCCTAACGAAGTTTGCATTCAGATATGTTTGAATTCAAAATTCTAAATTTTCAAAAATATTTTTCGTTTGGTTCTCTGGATAGAGGATATTTATATGAAACCGTAGAAAAAAGAATCAACTAAAACGGATCTGTAGATTAAAAGATATGAATTTCTGAAGATTGGGCATTTTTCTGGAAATCAATTACGGGATTCAATATGAGCTGCCACGTGGAGTGCTGTGATTGGCTGTGCATGTTTGCTGCCAGCGGATGGCTGATCCATAGATAAACTGTTCGTGGTGGCTGAAAAAATAGTATCCGGTTTGATCTAAGCCGCAGAAAACTGATCTAACCGATCTAATTTAGAAAAACCGAAATGTTTTTTTTCTAACTGAAGCAAACGGATGCTCGTTCAACTTACAAAGAAGAGCGAGAGGTTCGGGGCAGGCTCTTGCGTGGTGATGGCGGCGGGTCCGGCGATCGTCGGCAACGGCGGAGGTGTCTAGGAGATGCGGTGGAGAGTGGCTCGTCCGGTGGTGGAGTCGGTGAAGATCGGTGACGACGAACGGCGACAAAACCAAGCGATGAAACTCGTGAACTCTGGGTGCTCCGGTGAAGACAACGTGGTCAGTATGGCCTCTGTAGATGGAGAGGGATCAAAATACCTTGTCAAAAAGATTGTGGAGATCAAGAGAAGTCAGAACCCAAAAGGATATGGCTCGGGATGGCTCACCGGCGTCGGAAACTTGCGATGAACTGCAGCTTCTGAGGCGAGATTGGAACGTCGAGTGCGTCGTCTACAGGTAGTTTTGGCGAGAGATTTTCGACTGAATCGGTCGAGGAGAGTCGTGGCTATTTATAGGACATCTTCCTTGGACGTGAAGTGGGCTGGAGAATTGATTTCCAGGAATTGGAAACAAAAGAGCTTCAGAAGCCATGTATGCATACGTTTCTGTTGTTTCGTGGGAGGAAGAAGAAGAGGTGCGTGGGACCCAGTCGCCAGATGGAAGTCAACGTGGGAAAAGGTTTACAGGAAACGAACGGACGAGCGAGCAAAGGGAGTAGGACGTGAGCGCTCGCCCCTTTTTTTTGCGTGGGCGCTGGCCTCGCTCGGCATCGCTGCCTCGCTGGCTGCTCCTGGGCCATGGCATGTGCGGGCACTAGCTAGGCCGGCAGGCCTGGCTGGCGTTTTTTATAAATGTTTTTTTACAAAAACAAAGCAACACCTAAAAACACAAATAAAAAAAATTAGCCTAAAAAATCCCAGAAAATTCACATAGTTATATGGTCTTATATATGACCTAGTGAACTTTTATCTGGCCTAAAATGCAAGTAAAAACATTTTTGCTAAACTAATAAAATAAAGTGCAAATAAAACCCAACAAATATATTTTGGTTCCAAATTCAATTTCCAATATTTTCTTTTCCGATTTTGAAGAAGTCATTTTATCTTCTCTCTTTATTTTATTTTTTGATATAATGGAAATGAATTTTGGTGAAACCAAATTGGATCCAAACTCCCAACTTCAAAAAATTCAAAATTGGTTTTTAGGGAAACTTCCAACTCTCTCTTTTGGTCCTTGAGTTGCTCAAAGTTCCTTGGATCAAAAATCAAATAAAACAAATGGAGGCAAAAATGCATAAATCATGGATGCATATGAATGACCTATCTATAAACATCCAAATTGAAAATTGGGATGTTACAAACCTACCCCCCTTAAGATGAATCTCGCCCTCGAGATTCGGGTTGGCTAGGAAAAAGGTGTGGGTGGTCCTGTCGGAGATCTTCTTCTCGTTCCCAGGTGGC
This sequence comes from Triticum aestivum, assembly GCF_018294505.1. Taxonomy (NCBI): domain Eukaryota; kingdom Viridiplantae; phylum Streptophyta; class Magnoliopsida; order Poales; family Poaceae; genus Triticum; species Triticum aestivum. Next base: position 273,989,262 of record NC_057812.1, read on the forward strand.
TTCTTCTTCGGTATGATGACTCCATTGAACCTTGCAAAACTTGATGACCTTGCTGCGGGTAACCCTGCTTGCAGTTTCGAGAATCTTGATGGGCTTCTCCTCATAGGTCAGATCACTATCCAACTGTATGGCCTCCAGTGGCACTGTATCTCTCAAAGGAATATCAGCCATCTCTGCATGGCACTTCTTCAACTGGGAAACGTGAAACACATCATGAACTCCTGACAAGGCTTCTAGTAATTCCAACTTGTAGGCAACTTCACCCATGCGTTCTAAAACTCTGTACGGCCCCACAAACCGTGGTGCTAACTTTCCTTTGACTCCAAATAGTTTTACTCCTCGAAGTGGCGACAGACGCAGATATGCTCTATCTCCAACTTCATAGGTTACCTCCTTGCGTTTAGTATCAGCATAACTCTTTTGTCTGGATTGGGCTACCTTGAGTCTGTCACGGGTCAGCTTGACTTTCTCCTCTGAATCTCTAATTAAATCTGGTCTGAATAATTTATGGTCTCCAACTTCATCCCACATCAATGGTGTCCTGCACCTCCTTCCGTACAAAGCTTCGAAAGGGGCCATTTTCAAACTAGCTTGATATTTGTTGTTATATGAGAATTCTGCGTAAGGCAAATTATCATCCCAACTAGATCCATAATCTAGCGCACAAGATCTCAACATGTCCTCCAGAATCTGATTGACTCTCTCGGTCTGCCCATCTGTCTGCGGATGAAAAGCTGTACTGAACTCCAGCCTGGTACCCAAAGTTTCATGTAACTGATGCCAAAACTTTGAGGTAAATTTTGTTCCTCTATCTGATACAATGGTCCTCGGAACTCCATGCAGACATACGATCCTGGTCATGTATATCTTGGCTAACTTAGCACTTGTATATGTGGTTTTCACGGGGATGAAGTGAGCTACCTTAGTCAAGCGATCAACCACTACCCAAATAGAATCATAGCCTGATCGGGTCCTGGGTAATCCTGTAATGAAGTCCATGCCAAGCTTGTCCCACTTCCAATCTGGTATCGGCAAAGGCTAAAGTAATCCGGCTGGTTTCTGGTGCTCTGCCTTAACCCTCTGACATACGTCACATACTGCGACATACTCGGCAATATCCTTCTTCATACCTGTCCACCAGAAACTTTCCTTCAAGTCCAAATACATCTTGGTGTTGCCCGGGTGTATTGAATAAGGCGAATCATGAGCCTCCTGAAGAATCAATTTCCTGATCTCTGGGTCATTTGGCACGTAAATACGCTGCTCAAACCATAAGGTTCCATGTTCATCCTCACGAAATCCTTCTGCCTTTCCTTGGTTCATCCTTCCCTTTATCTCCGCAATACCTTTGTCTAACTTCTGGGCTTCTCGGATCTTTCCCAACAAAGTGGATTGAATTTCCATTGCGGCAACAAAACCTCGTGGTACTATCTCCAATCGAAGATCTCTGAGATCATCAATTAACTCCTGAGGTAATCCTCCTGCTGTGAGGGTATTGACGTAGCTCTTGCGGCTCAATGCATCTGCCACAACATTGGCCTTTCCTGGGTGATAGTGCAATTTCATATCATAATCCTTTATGAGCTCCAACCATCTTCTCTGCCTGAGGTTCAACTCCTTCTGCGTGAAGATGTATTTCAAACTCTTATGATCCGTGTAAACATCACAACAATTTCCGATAAGAAAATGTCTCCAGGTCTTGAGTGCGTGCACTATGACTGCCAACTCCAAATCATGTGTGGCATAATTCCGCTCATGAGGTCGAAGCTGACGTGAGGCATATGAAACAACTCTTTCTTCTTGCATAAGAACACCTCCAAGTCCCTGACGAGAAGCGTCGCAATATACTTGGAAATTCTTGCATATATTCGGAAGAATTAGTACTGGGCTGTGACCAAACGTTTGTTCAGCTCCTGGAAACTAGCCTCACATTCGTCGGTCCAAACAAACTTAGTGTCTTTCTTCAAAAACTCTGTCATGGGCTTCATGATCTTGGAGAAATTCTCAATAAACCTCCGATAATATCCTGTGAGTCCAAGAAAACTGCGAATCTCTCCGACTGAGATGGGTGCCTTCCATTCATTGACGGCTTCAACCTTTGAGGGGTCTACTGCTATTCCTTCTCCTAATATAACATGTCCGAGAAATCCAACTTCATTCAACCAGAATTCGCACTTGCTAAACTTTGCATATAACTAATGTTCCCTGAGCTTCTCAAGAACCAAGCGCAAATGTTCCTTGTGTTCTTCTTCATTCTTCGAGTAAATCAACATGTCATCAATGAATACCACAACAAATTTATCCAAGAACTCCATGAATACCTTATTCATCATACTCATAAAATAGGCAGGAGCATTAGTCAAACCAAAAGACATGACTGTGTACTCATAAAGTCCATATCTCGTGGTAAAGCCTGTCTTGGGTATATCTTGTTCTGGAATTTTCAGCTGGTGATATCCTGATTGAAGATCGATCTTTGAGAAAACATTTGCTCCTTGTAGCTGGTCAAACAAATCATTGATCATCGGCAGAGGGTACTTGTTCTTGATCGTCACCTCATTCAACGCACGATAATCTACAACCATTCTCAAGGATCCATCCTTCTTCTCAACTAGAAGCACTGGGGCTCCCCAAGGTGATGAACTCGGTCGAATATAACCTTTCTCCAATAATTCCTTAATCTACTTCTTATTTCCTCCAGATCATTTGCGGGCATCCGGTACGGTCTCTTGGATATTGGTCCGGTGCCTGGTAACAATTCAATCAAAAACTCTATGTCCCGATCCGGTGGCATGCCGGGCAATTCCTCGGGGAATACATCGGGATAATACTTCACAACTGGTACTTCCTCCTGAACAACTCCCGAAAGAGAATTCACTTGAGTCCTTCTTGGTGTATGCCTCGACACATACTTGATCCGTTTCCCCTCTAGAGTGGTGAGAAGAATCGACTTACGGGCACAATCAATATTCCCTTCATACTTGGATAGCCAGTCCATGCCTAGAATTATGTCCAATCCTTGTGATTCTAGGACGATGAGGTCTGTGGGGAAAACGTGTCTCCCTATGGTCAATGGCGACTGAAAACATCCCCGACTAGCCATATACTCTGCTCCTGGGGAACTCACTAACATAGGTGACTTAAGGGCTATGGTCGGCAACTTAAACTTATCCACAAACCCCCTTGATATGAATGAATGTGATGCACCAGTGTCAAAAAGAACAAGGGATGTAAATGAATTAATCAAGAACTTACCAGCAACGGCATCAGGCTGGTCATAAACTTCCTCCACATTGACATGGTTCACCTGACCTCTGGTGAAAGGATTGGGCTTCTTTCCAGAGCTTCCATTTCCATTCCCGTTCTTCGCCTCGGGACACTCGGTGGCGTAGTGTCCGGTCTTCCCGCACTTGAAGCAGGTAATGTGGCTCAGATCCTTCTTTGCCAGTGTAGCGGGGTTGGACTGATGCTGGTTGTTGTTTCCTCCGTTCCCATTGCCATTCCTATGGACATTATGGTTGTGTCCATTCCCTCCATGATGTGAATGTCCTCCATGGTTATGGTGAGTGTGTCCACTATACTTGCTAGATCCTGGTCCATTATTTCCTGAGTACGGGGTATAGAGGGGCTTCTGCTGAACTCCAGAGTTGTACTTTCCCTGTCCGTACTTCTCTTGCGATTCTCCACCTGCTGCTGCTTGCCTTCTAGAATGAGAGCCTTGTCGACCAACTCTTGATAATTGTTAAAGGTAGCCACAGTCAACTGAAGTCCCAGATCATCGTTTAGTCCCTCCAAAAATTTCTCCTGCCTAGCGGCATCATCAGCCACGTCTCTAGGAGCATAGCTGGATAACTTGCTGAATTCCTCCACATAATCACCAACAGAACGATTTCCTTGGCGTAAGTTGCGGAACTCACGCTTCTTCAGACTCATAGCTCCGGCTGAAACATGTGCGGTACAGAACGCCTGCTGGAACTGATCCCAAGTCACATTGGCTATGGGGAATGTGGTGGTGTAATTCTCCCACCACGAGGCTGCTGGTCCATCCAGTTGATGTGCGGCAAAGCGCACCTTCTCAGCGTCAGTGCATCCCGCGGTGGTCAGCTCTCTTCCGATCTTGCGAAGCCAGTCATCTGCAATGATCGGCTCCGTGCTGCTAGAGAACACTAGTGGGTTCAACCTCAGGAAACGGGTAAGGTTGTCGACCGGGGGTGGTGGCGGTGGGTTGTTGTTGTTCTGGTTCTGATTCTGGATGAGTAGCTGCATGAGGGCATTCTGGTTCTGGATCAACTGGGTAAGTTCCGGTGGGAATTCCGGGTCACGTCTCGGAGGCATCTGTTAGGTTTAGAGTGGATGAGAAATTAGAATAGAATAAGGGCCTAATGAGAGAAATCACTACCCATATGCTTATGATAGCAAGAAAACTTCAAATCAAGCAATTCACACAGATCACACCACACAAGCAAAAACCTACAGGTAAGGTCATATCCATAAGAGATATGATCTCTTCATACTACCGCATCATTCATTGGACTCAACTTGGTAGTGGTGGTCTGAACTAAATCTTCTCAAATCAAAGTCAACTCTAGCTTCTTCTTGTTCGTCATCAATGATGTCTTCATAGGTCATGGTCTCATCGGGCTGAGCAACTTGGTGATGGGGTTCAACAACTATTTTATTGAAGTGGAGAAGAGATAGAAATGAATAGAGAAGAGTATAGACCAACAGATATTTAAGGAAGTCGTAAAATAGAGTTTTCTTCCTACGGCTTTCCATTTCCTAGTGGTCGCGTCCTACAGTCAGCGTGTGCTCTGATACCATCTTGTAGCGACCCGACCCAAAATGGATCGAAGTCTCTGTGCTTAAGTGTCATCCCTGGATCGGTATGCTGACACACACAGTACTCGAGGAATTATAACAGAGTTCAATCACACTTTATTACATCGAGGTTCTCAAAAGAGTATTTATTATAATAATATGGCCAAAGGCCATCTAAAATAAAAATAACTGTGAAAGCTTCAAAGGTAAATGAGTCCATCCAACTCCACGGCAAACTGAGTGCAGAACAATGACCTATCGCACCTTTAATCTTCGTCAGAAAAGTCTGCAACATGAGACGTTGCAGCCGTGTAGGTCAGCACATGGAATATGCTGGCAATTTCACACCATAGAATAATAATAAATGAAAAGACTATCTCTATATGCAAATTTAGCTGGTGGAGGCTCTAAGTTTAATTTTGCATAAAGCTGATTTTATCCTACAACAAAGGAATAAACTTTTTTTATTTCTACTAAGTTAAAATGCCATTATTGAGAAGGTTCCTCCAACTCAATCCCAAAATTCCCAAGTTATTAGTAACCCAATAATTTCATTAAATAGAGTGATGAGATCAACCAATAATTCACTTCTAGATACTCAAGATGTCCGTAATCGGGGACACGGCTAATCATGATTAGTTTGTACACTCTGCAGAGGTTTGCGCACTTTTCCCCACAAGACTCGACCACCTCCATGATCGGAAGATCGAGACATAGCCTTTCAGAAGCGTTTCCCCTTAACCCTGGGTAGACCGGTACACCTACTTTCCCCTACATCAGCTAGTCTACCACGGAAAGAGGTCACACAACTTACTCAACTATGCCAGAGCCCATAATGGCTTGTGGCTGCACACGGAAGTTTCTAGGCATGAAATATCTTATGATCCCTTTGAGGCTGGGTGGCGGACCTAGGGTAATCACACGGGTACTCCGGGATTCCCCTTGGGCAAGCACTGGTTACTCCATGTGCCCCAAACAATCCACCCAGATGTGTATTAAAGTTGCCACCATATGTTGTCCCAAAATTATTATCTCTCGCAACTTGCATGATCACACATACCAATCCCCGTCTACGAGCATGGCTAAGCAAGATATGATATAACAAATATTCCCAGGGTGATCAAAGGTCATAGGTTCCTACCACATGAACTACATAGCATAACCACATGTTCACAATCCTACTCATGCAATCTTTGAGGGTGAAACTAATGCATAGTAAAAACTGGGTATTGAAAAATATGATCAAAGTGTGAACTTGCCTTGCTGACATTCGTTGAACTGTAAAGATTCGTAGTATCAAGCTTCACACTCCGGATGATCTAGCGTAAGCAAGCAATAACATACATAAGCATACAAGCAAAGATCCAAAAAGAAAACAAATGAAAGACTTCGAAAAACTCCAAAACATCCAAATAAAGTTTCTGTACATAACATAACTTTTACAGTAGCAAAAATATGTATGTTTGGGTCAAACAGAAAGTACACGTCACGAGCTTCGATTTGCAAAAAGAATCACCTAAAATGGAGTTACGAAACTCGAGTTACGGCCTAATGAAGTTTGAATTCAGATCTGTTTGAATTCAAAATTCAAAATTTTCAAAAATATTTTTTGTTTAGTTCTCTGGATAGAGGATATTTCTATGAAACCGTAGAAAAAAGAATCAACTAAAACGGATCTATAGATTAAAAGATATGAATTTCTGAAGATTGGGCATTTTTCTGGAAATCAATTACGGGATTCAATATGAGCTGCCACGTGGCGTGCTATGATTGGCTGCGCATGTTTGCTGCGAACGGATGGCTGATCCATAGATAAACTGTTCATGGTGGCTAAAAAAATAGTATCCGGTTTGATCTAAGCCGCAGAAAACCGATCTAAATTAGAAAAACCGAAACCTTTTTTTTCTAACTGAAGCAAACGGATTCTCGTTCAACTTAGAGAGAAGAACGAGAGGTTTGGGGCAGGCTCTTGCGTGGTGATGGTGGCGGATCCGGCGATCGTCGGTGATGGCGGAGGTGTCTAGGAGATGCGGTGGAGAGTGGCTCGTCCGGTGGTGGAGTCGGTGAAGATCGGTGACGACGAACGGCGACAAAACCAAGCGATGAAACTCGTGAACTCCGGGTGCTCCGGTGAAGACAACGTGGTCGGTATGGCCTCTGTAGATGGAGAGGGATCAAAAGACCTTGTCAAAAAGATTGTGGAGATCGAGAGAAGTCGGAACCCAAAAGGATATGGCTCGGGATGGCTCACCGGCGTCGGAAACTTGTGATGAACTGCAGCTTCTGAGGTGAGATTGGAATGTCGAGTGCGTCGTCTACAGGTAGTTTTGGCGATAGATTTTCGACTGAATCGGTCGAGGAGAGTCGGGGCTATTTATAGGACATCTTCCTTGGACGTGAAGTGGGCTGGAGAATTGATTTCCAGGAATTGGAAACGAAAGGGCTTCGGAAGCCATGTACGCATACATTTCTGTTGTTTCGTGGGAGGAAGAAGAAGAGGTGCGCGGGACCCAGTCGCCAGATGGAAGTCAACGTGGGAAAAGGTTTACAGGAAACGAATGGACGAGCGAGCAAAGGGAGTAGGACATGAGCGCTCGCCCCTTTTTTGCGTGGGCGCTGGCCTCGCTCGGCATCGCTGCCTCGCTGGCTGCTCCTGGGCCATGGCATGTGCGGGCGCTAGCTGGGCCGGCTGGTCAGGCTGGCGTTTTTTTATAAATGTTTTTTTACAAAAAAAGCAACACCTAAAAATACAAATAAAAAAATTAGCCTAAAAAATCCCAGAAAATTCGCATAGTTATATGGTCTTATATATGACCTAGTGAACTTTTATCTGGCCTAAAATGCAAGTAAAAAAATAAACATTTTTGCTGAACTAATAAAATAAAGTGCAAATAAAACCCAACAAATATATTTTGGTTCCAAATTCAATTTCCAATATTTTCTTTTCCGATTTTGAAGAAGTCATTTTATCTTCTCTCTTTATTTTATTTTTGATATAATGGAAATGAATTTTGGTGAAATCAAATTGGATCCAAACTCCCAACTTCGAAAAATTCAAAATTGGTTTTTAGGGAAACTTCCAACTCTCTCTTTTGGTCCTTGAGTTGCTCAAAGTTCCTTGGATCAAAAATCAAATAAAACAAATGGAGGCAAAAATGCATAAATCATGGATGCATATGAATGATCTATTTATGAACATCCAAATTGAAAATTGGGATGTTACATCTATGGTGTGACTAGTTACCATTAAGGATTGGTAACTACCCCTCAGACCTAATAGTATTGGAATCTCAAGGATTAGATGTGATATTAGGCATGGATTGGTTGTCGAAGTATGAAGGGAACATTGAATGTGCCAGTAAGTCAATTTTGCTTATCACCCCAGAAGGGAGAAGGATCAAGTATGTATCCCGGCATGTGCCGAAAAGGACTCAAGTAAATAGCCGAAACAGGAGTTGTGTAGGAGGAAGTACCAGTAGTGAAGGATTTCCCTGATGTATTTTCCAGAAGAGTTGTCAGGCATGCCACCGGATAGAGATATTGTGTTTTTGATTGAGCTTTTGACAGGCATAGGGCCAATATCTAAGAGACCATATGAGATGCCAGCAAAGGATTTGGAAGAGATTAAGAAGCAGATTAAGGAGGTATTGGATAAAGGTTATATTCGCCCAAGTTCTTCACCTTGGGGATCGCCAGTACTTCTAGTGGAGAAGAAGGATGGATCGTTAAGGATGGTTGTTGATTATCGAGGATTGAATGAAGTAACCATCAAGAACAAGTACCCACTACCGATGATCAATAATCTGTTTGATCGATTGCAAGGAGCTAAGGTATTTTCCAAGATCGATCTGCGATCGGGATACCATCAGTTGAAGATTCGAGAACAGGATATACCTAAGACGGCTTTTACCACCAGGTATGGGCTGTATGAGTATACCATTATGTCATTTGGTTTGACTAACACACCTGCATATTTTATGAACATGATGAACAAAGTGTTTATGGAGTTTTTGGATAAGTTCGTCGTAGTGTTCATTGATGATATCCTAGTTTACTCGAAGGATGAAGAGGAGCATAAGGAGCATTTGCGTTTGGTACTTGGTAAGCTCAGAGAACATCAGTTGTATGCCAAGTTTAGCAAATGTGAGTTTTGGTTGAAGGAAGTTGGATTCCTCGGACACGTTATATCTGGAGAAGGTATAGCAGTAGATCCCACCAAAGTTGATACTATGACAAATTGGGAAGCCCCAACAACAATTGGAGAGATCCGGAGTTTTCTTGGACTCGTAGGATACTACCGGAGATTCATCGAAAATTTCTCGAAGATTGCAAAGCCTATGACGGAGTTGTTGAAGAAGGATACCAAGTTCATATGGACTGAGGAATGTGAGGCTAGTTTCCAGGAGTTGAAGAAACGCTTGGTTACATCACCAGTGTTGATTTTGCCAGATCAGACCAAAGATTATGAGGTGTATTGCAACGCTTCACGTCGAGGACTTGGAGCAGTGCTTATGCAGGAAGGAAGAGTTGTTTCATATACCTCACGACAGCTTAAGCCTCATGAGTTGAATTATGCTACGCATGATTTGGAGTTAGCAGCCGTAGTGCATACATTGAAAACCTAGAGACACTTTCTCATTGGAAATCATTGTGAGGTGTACACGGATCACAAGAGCCTGAAGTATATTTTCACGCAGAAGGAGTTGAATCTCAGGCAAAGGAGATGGTTGGAGCTCATCAAGGATTATGATATGAGATTGCATTATCACCCTGGAAAGGCTAACGTAGTAGCTGACGCATTGAGCCATAAAATCCATGTCAACACTCTAATGTCGGGAGATTTACCTAGGGAGTTAGCTGAAAATCTTCGTGAGCTATGTTTAGAGATAGTGCCGAGAGGCTATGTAGCAGCATTGGATATTCAGTCTACTTTGATGGATAAGATCAGAGAAGCTCAAAAGGCTGATAAGGAGATCACTTCTATTAAGGAGAAAATGAGCAAAGGAAAAGCTAAGGGATTTCGTGAGGATGAGCACGATACCTTATGGTTTGAGGATCGTGTTTATGTGCCTAACGACCCGAAGATCAGGAAGTTGATTCTGCAAGAGGCCCATGATTCACCATATTCGATTCACCCAGGAAATACCAAGATGTATTTGGATTTGAAGGATACGTTCTGGTGGACCGGAATGAAGAAGGATATTGCGGAATATGTAGCAGTTTGTGATGTATGTCAGAGAGTAAAGGCAGAGCATCAGAAGCCAGCAGGATTGCTACAACCATTGCCGATACCCGAATGGAAGTGGGATAAGCTAGGCATGGATTTTATTACAGGATTGCCCAGAACTCGTTCAGGCTATGACTCGATTTGGGTTGTAGTCGATCTTTTGACAAAGGTAGCTCATTTCATTCCAGTGAAGACTACCTATACTAGTGCCAACTTAGCAAAGATATACATGACCAGAATCATATGTCTGCATGGAGTTCCAAGGAGCATTGTATCAGATAGAGGAACCCAGTTTACCTCAAAGTTCTGGAATCAGTTGCATGAAACTTTGGGTACCAGGCTAGAGTTCAGTACAGCTTTCCATCCGCATACAGATGGACAGACCGAGAGAGTCAATCAGATTTTGGAGGATATGCTGAGAGCTTGTGCGCTAGATTACGGATCTAGTTGGGACGACAATTTGCCATACGCAGAGTTCTCCTATAACAACAATTATCAATCCAGTTTGAAGATGGCCCCTTTCGAAGCCTTGTACGGAAGGAGGTGCAGGACCCCGTTGTCGTGGGATGAAGTTGGAGACCGTCAGTTGTTTGGACCAGATCTGATTAAGGAGTCTGAACAGAAAGTAAAATTGATTCGCGATAGGCTCAAGGTAGCCCAGTCCAGGCAGAAGAGCTACGCAGATTCTAAATGCAAGGAGACAGTTTACGAAGTCGGAGACCGAGTTTATCTTCGAGTATCTCCACTTCGAGGAGTTAAGCGCTTTGGAGTTAAGGGAAACTTAGCGCCACGTTTTGTAGGACCATACAAAGTTTTGGAACGTATGGGAGAAGTAGCCTACAAGTTGGAATTGTCCGAAGGATTGTCAGGAGTTCACGATGTGTTCCACGTATCCCAGTTGAAGAAGTGCCACGCGGAGATGGCTGATATACCGCTGAGAGGTACAGTGCCGCCGGAAGCGATTCAGTTGGATAGTGATTTGACCTACGAGGAGAAACCAATCAAATTCTGGAGTATGCCAGTCGAGTCACCCGCGGCAAGGTTATTAAGTTTTGCAAAGTTCAGTGGAGCCACCACACGGAGGATGAAGCCACCTGGGAACGAGAGGAAGATCTGTTGAAGGACCACCCTCACCTATTTTCTAGCCAACCCGAATCTCGAGGGCGAGATTCATCTTGAGGGGAGTAGGTTTGTAACATCCCAAATTTTCAATTTGGAATGTTATACACAAGATCATCATTGCATATCATATTTTATTGCATTTTGGTTGATCCTAGAAATTCTACGCAACTCAAGGACCCTCGGAGAGAGTTGGGGATTTCGTTATTTTCATATTTGGGTTCTCTCAAATTTTGAAAATAGGATCATTTGATTTTATTTATTTTACCTTCAATTATTTCTATTAAAAAATTATGAGAGAGGGAATAAAATGACTTTCCCAAAATAAAGAAATATTGAGGATTTAATAAAAAAATCAAATAAGATTTTATTTTGGTTTTATTCCCTATTTTATTTGAATTTAGGAAAAATGCATGTTTTCAAAAATTGCATTTAGGGCCAAGAAAATGTTCATCCTGTTCTAAATATTCTTTTTAGACGGTGAAAATTTGTTTTGACATTTTTAGATTTTTATTTATTTCTTTAGAATTTTTTTAGTCGCAACGTTATTGTTTTTTTTAAAGAGACCCTGCGCCCGACTGGGCCAAGGGCCCAGCCGAGCCAGGCCGGCCCAGCCGCCGCCGCCGAGTCCGGGGAGGACACGCCTCCCGAGGCCACCCCCTTCCCCAAGTTGACCGCCTCCCTTTATAACCCGCCGGAGCCCCCTGGAGCCCCACATCGCCGCCGCCTCCCCACGCCGCCCGCGCCGCCGCAGCCGCCGCCCCGCGCCGCCGCAGCCGCCACCGCATGCCGCCGCCCGCGCCGCCCGGAGCCGCCGCCCCGCACCACCCGCCGCTGCCTGGAGCCCCCCCGGAGCCCCGAGCTGAGGTAGCCGCCGCCACCGGTTTTCTGAGAAAAAACCGTTTCGATTCTTTTTTTAGAAAACCCTAGTTTTCGTTTTTTAAATAGATTGGTTTTTCTCTGGTTTATTTATTTAGCGAGCGTTCGCTCGTTCGTTTGTTTTACTGAACGCGTTCATCGTTTAGTTCCAGTTAACGAACGTTCGTTCGTTAACCTATTCGTCATTTTTCTTTTTCTCGGATTAAATCCGCGATTTTTCCGATCGCGATTTCTGATCCGATGTTCGTTTTAGTTTAACTTTTCGCTCGTTTATCGGAATAAAGCGATTCAAGCACCTGGAGTTTCGTCTCGAAACCCTCTTTCCATTTAACCACCTTAAATAAGTTTTGCCTCAGTAAAATTTGACCTAGATTCAGATTAGTAAATGGAGCTTATTTCTTTTGCCGTTTGTTTTTTGTTGCTTCGTTCGATTTGGTTCTTTTTGCCAACCGGAGTTCTTAAGTTGAACTTTCTGTTTAGATCTCTTATTCGAGTTTTACCTGTGCATTAGTTGAGTACTTATTGTATGCTTGTTTGTTTGCGATAGAGTATCCGGAGTGCGCCGCTTGCTACTTCGAATAGCTAGGTTTCACGGATCATCAACAAGGCAAGTAACACTTTGATCATACCTCCTATTACCCAGTTTTTATTGCATTAGATCAATCCTCACACATTGCATGATTAGGATCTAATTAAATTGTGGGTTTGGGAAGTAGTTGAGGTAGTACCTATTACCTGTTATTATCAAACCTTTGGGAGTTACTTCTACGTTTGCTTTTATGCCATGCTAAGCTAGTAGACATGGATTGGGTGAGTGAAATCCATGACAAATGTGAGAATGATATTTTAAATGGTTTATCTAAGGTGGCAACTTAAATGCACATCTGGGTGGATTGAGGCACCTGGGTATTCCAGCGATTGCCTGTTTTCTTTTGGACCGCCACCCAGGCTCAAAGGGATCATGAGATTATTCATACTAGAAACTTCTGTGTGCAGCCACAAGCTACTCTAGGCTCTAGCATAGTTGACTAAGTCGTGCGAACTCTTATAGTGGTAGACTAGCAGATGTAGGGGATGTAGGTTGGTACGGTCTACCCGTTCGTAAGGTGCTAGCACTTCTGAAAGACTATGTCTCAGTCATCCGTTTCTCAAACACCATGCAGTGCGAGAATCCTAACGGAGGAGATCGAGTCTTGTGTGGAAAAATGCGCAAACCTCTACAGAGTGTATAAACTAATCATGATTAGCCGTGTCCCCGGTTATGGACATCTTGAATATCTAGTACCTAGATTATCATGTGAATCTCATCATGTTACTCTAATTAATTTTGTTGGGTTTTAATGATGATGCTTAATTGGGATTGAGAATGCTGTCAACCATTCTCAATGTTTAACAACTACCATGATAGTTAAATAAAATTTATTCCTTTGTTGTAGGGAAAAATTGGCTTTACGCAAAACTGTAACCATAGAGCTTTCCACCAGCCAAATATGCATGTAGAATAGCCTTATTCTTTTATTGCTCTCTATGTGTTACATTGCCAGCATATTCCATGTGCTGACCCGTTTCGGGCTGCAACGTTCATGTTGCAGACTTTTCAGACGATGAGTAAGGTGCCTTTTAGGTCCTGGTTCTATACTCAGTGAAGCCGTTGGAGTTGATGGACTCACTTATCTTCCAAGCCTTCCGCTGTTATCGTTATTAGATGGCCTTAAGCCATATTTATTGTAGTAAGTTCTCTTTTGAGACACTCGATGTAATAAGTGTGTGATTTCTACTCTGTTTTAAATCCTTCAAGTACTGGGTGGTGTCAGCATTACTGATCTAGGGATGACACCTAAGCACAGAGATTGGACCGTTTGAGGTCTGGTCGCTACAACTATAGACCTCGTATACATCTTGGAATTCGACAATGATTGTAACTATTGAATTGTATAGACCATTACATTCGAAGTCAGTAGCCTAATATATTTATTTCACAATTTCAACAAATGATTAATTCACTACATACTAAGAAAACAAATGTGTACACCCTCCTTTTTTATTTAAGTCCGCGTATTAGCATTGGTCAAAGTCAAGTTTTGTAAACTCTCAGAAAGTTTATAACAAAAAATATTAACATATACAATAAAAAATAAATACCATTAGATCCATTATTGAATGTACTTCCACATCATACATATCTGTTATGGTAAATGTTTATATTTTTCTATAAACTTGGTCAAACTTTAGGAAGTTTGACTTCGGTCAAAACTAATATGCAGAGTTTACTAGTACTACTCGCTAGTTGCTTAGCCGAATCACCCAACAGGCCACACGGGGAGTTCAGTGTCACAAAATGTTGAGGTCGGCGGGAAAATCTCCTCAGTGGGGGAATAGGGTTGGTCATCTGTCTCTGAATCCATCCCTGAGGAGCTATCGAGACCCAGCAAGAGATCTGCTTCGACAGGTATCATTGTCTGCTCTGAAGGCCATGTTTTCACTCCAGATTTTGCCATCACCCACTCAAATGGCCGATTCACAGGAAGAGTAGTTTAACATACAAACATTTTCGACAAATGGAAATGTAATGAAGAAAAGGATGGGCAATATATCATTCAAATATATGATGCCTGGTTAAACAAGATGGCATTGCACATTTCACATATATTATGGCTGGCTAAAAGACATGAGACTGCATAATTCCCATATATGGTATTGAAACTGAACAGAACATGTCTAAACTAAGCAGATGGCATATATGATGTCGAAAGTAGGCACTGTTAGGCAACATGTGCATGATATGACTAACATCATCATGCCAAGTTAGAGCAAACACCTTGGGGGGTAAATAGGAGTGGTCAGTTGCATCTGAATCCGCTTCAGAACAGATATCTTCCTTTGGATTACAATCTGGAGAGGGGGAGGGGAGGGGTTGCCATTGAACCCACCATGGAGCAATGTCGGCATGACATTGTATTGCCGTGCAAAACTCTTCTCTTTTTCTCTACATGTTCAGCATGACTATGTACAATATCTGACATGCATACAAAAAATATAGTGAGATTATGTAAGGAGAGCATGCAGAAATCTAGAGTAATGGCAACAACCAGTGGATGGATAAAAAAATGATAGCAGGATGATGATTTCTTTAATTTAATAAAAAATAGATGATGATTGATTTACTATTTGTTTCCCACCCAAGATGAACAACATAGGCATACCCTAGGTGAACCAGATATTAGACAGTGATACTATTCATTGCTGCCTCTATATGTGCCCCACAACTAATTTAGAACTTGAGTTTGAACATCAATTTGGACCTGACTTGGAGTCTAAGAGGTGAACAGGATGATAAAGTAGGAGGTAATATTAAGTAATGCATAACATAAGCAGAAACAAGTGCGACCTCTCTTGTGGACCCGTATACTCCTCAGGTTCATCTGCTGAGTCGATGATGGAGATGCCATTGCGGTGGGTGCCGGCAGTAGGGAAGGAGATCTGAGGCGGCGAAAAATGGTCAGGAGTCGTGATGTCTGGTTTGGTGGATGCTTCTATCGATGGAGAAGCTCAGGTGAGGTGGACAACATCACAGCAGGAGCAGGACAAACCACACAAAGTTTTCTTCGACACCTACCTGTAACTGAAGTAATTCTGTAAGGGCTCATTTGGCTTGCATGATTCTAAAAATGCAGGGATAGGAAAAACACCGGAATATGATAGGAATGCACATGGTAAATAGAGCATTTGTGAACACATGATTTCTGTCAACTTGGGTGTTTGGTTCATAGGAATTGGAAGAGCAGAGGAATGCAAAGAAACATGGCCAAAATAAAGTGAAACCATATGAAAGCGTGTATAGTTAGAATGTTATTCTGCCACTAATGCACTTGGTCTTGTTTTCATGCATAGGATTTTGAAAAGTAGGTCCAGGTGGATGTTTTGCTCCATTCCTTTCAACAAAATGCATGAATAATTGAATAGTAGAGTGCCATAGGAAAATTTCCTATTGCTATGTTTTTTCGTTGAACAAAAATAGCCCTAATGGATCGGCATGAATGTAGAGTAATAAGTGATGCGACAAGTGTACAACCTCTTTGCCGTAGCCGTGTTGACCTCAGGATCATTGGGTTGGTCGCTGAAGAAGTTGAGGTAGAGGTGGCTGTCGGAGGTCTGGAGGAAGATCTAAGGAATCTGTAGACGGGGTCCAGGGCACTGCTCTATTGTGATGGATAGTTCCGTCATTGGAGCAGCTCCGGCGAGCCGTAAGACGTCGAGGCTGAAGCAACACAAGACAAACATCGTTAATCTCAAGTGGGATTCTAATAGCATCTCCAATAGATGATGTAAAATACATTACCAAAAATTGATAGATATAAAATTTACATCACCAAAAACCATCGGACTACAACAGATGAGGTAAAAACTATTGACTCTGAACTTAACTATCAAAACTGAAATTTACTGTGGAATATGAATGTTACTGTAGATACTGAACACAATGGTAGTAGAGAGGCACTTCACATGTAGTTTAGGGAGGGCCTGTGGTTCATCATCAACCTGCACCCCCTAAGCCGCAAGCCACCACTGACCAAACCGCCGGCCCCCGCCGCCCATGGCCAGAGGCGCTCCCGCACCGCCTCGCCACCCCGAAACCACTCCCCACCGCCGCCCCGGCCAGCCCTCTAGCCCCCCTCCCCGCGCCAAGCTTTTTCTCCGGCGATTCCCATGCCACCGCCCCACCAGAGAGCCCCCACCGCCGGTGACCACCGCCCCACCCTGAACTCTAAGATAGATAGTGGGGTACCTCCCGGCGAACCCTCTCCCCGTTGCGGGTGGTTCTTCCTTAACTCCGGTGAGCCCTCCTCCCCGCTGCTGGTGGTTCTTCCTAATGATGGCCCACAAGTATAGGGGATCTATCGTAGTCCTTTCGATAAGTAAGAGTGTCGAACCCAACAAGGAGCAGAAGGAAATGATAAGCAGTTTTCAGTAAGGTATTCTCCGCAAGCACTAAAATTATCGGTAACAGATAGTTTTGTGATAAGGTAATTTGTGACGGGTAACAAGTAATAAAAGTAAATAAGGTGCAGCAAGATGGCCCAATCCTTTCTGTAGCAAAGGACAAGCCTAGACAATCTCTTATATAAAGGAAAACGCTCCCGAAGACACATGGGAATTATTGTCAAGCTAGTTTTCATCACACTCATATGATTCGCGTTCGGTACTTTGATAATTTGATATGTGGGTGGACCGGTGCTTGGGTACTGCCCTTCCTTGGAAAAGCATCCCACTTATGATTAACCCCTCTTGCAAGCATCCGCAACTACAAAAGAAGTATTAATGTAAACCTAACCATAGCATGAAACATATGGATCCAAATCAGCCCCTTCCGAAGCAACGCATAAACTAGGGTTTAAGCTTCTGTCACTCTAGCAACCCATCATCTACTTATTACTTCCCAATGCCTTCCTCTAGGCCCAAACAATGGTGAAGTGTCATGTAGTCGACGTTCACATGACACCACTATAGGAAAGACAACATACATCTCATCAAAATATCGAACGAATACCAAATTCACATGACTACTTATAGCAAGACTTATCCCATGTCCCCAGGAACAAACGTAACTACTCACAAAGCATATCCATGTTCAAAATTAGAGGGGTACTAATATGCATAAAGGATCTGAACATGTGATCTTCCACCAACTAAACCAACTAGCATCAACTATAAGGAGTAATCAACACTACTAGCAACCCATAGGTACCATTCTAAGGTTTTGGGACAAAGATTGGATACAAGAGATGAACTAGGGTTTGAGAGGAGATGGTGCTGGTGAATATGTTGATGGAGATTGCCCCCCTCCCGATGAGAGGATTGATGGTGATGACGATGGTGATGATTTCCCCCTCCCGGAGGGATGTTTCCCCGACAGAACAGCTCCGTGGGAGCCCTAGATTGGTTCCGCCAAGGTTTCGCCTCGTGGAGGCGGAGTTTCGTCATGTGAGCTTTCTTGCTATTTTTTCTCGGACGAAAGACTTCATATAGCAGAAGATGGGCACCGAAGGCCTGCCAAGGGGGCCACGAGGCAGGGGGCACGCCCCCACCCTCGTGGACGGTGGGTGATCCCTCTCCGGTGCTTTCTTCGCCCAATATTTTTTATATATTCTGCAACTGACTTCCATGGAGTTTCAAGACTTTTGGAGTTGTGCAGAATAGGTCTCTAATATTTGCTCCTTTTCCAGCCCAGTATTCCAACTGCCCGCATTCTCCCTCTTCATGTAAACCTTGTAAAATAAGAGAGAATAGGCATAAGTATTGTGACATAATGTGTAATAACAGCCCATAATGCAATAAATATCGATATAAAAGCATGATGCAAAATGGACATATCAACTCCCCCAAGCTTAGACCTCGCTTGTCCTCAAGCGAAAGCCGATATCGAAAAATATGTCCACATGTTTAGAGATAGAGGTGTCGATAAAATAAAATACGGACATGAGGGCATCATGATCATTCTTAGAACATCAACATATATATATATATATATATATATATATATTCATATGATTTCTTGTGCTAAAGTAACAATTCATTCACAATTTCAAGTATGAATCAGAAACTTCATTGAAAACTAACAAACTATAATCTCAGTCATTGAAGCAATTGCAATTTATCATAACATCGGAAAGAGTCAATATAATAGCTTTTCAGCAAGTCCACATACTCAACTATCATTTAGTCTTTCACAATTTCTAACACTCATGCAAGGGTATGAAGTTTTAATCGGACACAGATAAAGATAGGGGCTTATAGTTTTGCCTCCCAGCCTTTTACCTCAAGGGTAATGTCAACAATAATAGTTCATGAAAACTTACATCCAATTAGCTATATATATATCAGGATCTTTCCAACACATTGTAATTGCCAAAGGATAAAATGTAAAAAGGAAAGGTGAAGATCACCATGACTCTTGTATAAGGTACAAGACAAAAGAAAAAGATAGGCCCTTCGCAGAGGGAAGCAGTGGTTGTCATGTGTTTTTGTGGTTGGATGCACAAGATCTTAATGCGAAAGAACATCACTTTATATTGCCACTTGTGATATGGACCTTTATTATGAAGTCCGTCGCTTTTATTTCTTCCACATCACAAGATCGTATAAAGCTTATTTTCTCCACACTAATAAATCGTACATATTTAGAGAGCAATTTTTATTGCATGCAACAATGACAACTTACTTGAATAGGTAGATATGGTGGACTCTCATGGCAAAACTGGGTTTAAGGATATTTGGAAGCACAAGTAGTATCTCTACTTGGTGCAAAGAATTTGGCTAGCATGAGGGGGAAAGGCAAGCTTAACATGTTGGATGATCCATGACAATATACTTTATTTCGGATATAAGAAAACATAACCCATTACGTTGTTTTCCTTGTCCAACATCAACCTTTTAGCATGTCATATTTTAATGAGTGCTCACAATCATAAAAGATGTCCAAGATAGTATATTTATATGTGAAAACCTCTCTTTCTTTATTACTTCCTATTAGTTGCAACGATGACCAAAACTATGTTTGTCAACTCTCAACAACTTATATTCATCATACTCTTTATATGTGAAGTCATTACTCTCCATAAGATCCATATGAAGATAATCAAGCCCTTGACTTAAAACTAATCTTTATTGTATATAGCTCACGGACACGAGCACATAGAAGGATCATAAAGAAAAACTCAAAACTAAATCATACTAAAACTTTATTCTACTAGATCAAGATATTACCAAAAGGATCGAACTAAGAAAAACGGCAAAGATAGAAGTGTGATGGTGATACGATACCGGGGCACCTCCCCCAAGCTTGGCAGTTGCTAAGGGGAGTGCCCATACCCATGTGTTTATATCTATTTCCTCGGGGGTGGTGATGGTGGAGTTGCTGATGATAATTGTGCCTTCAGCTTTTCATGTTGTAATTGAGAAGATCCATCTCCTCCTTTAAATCATCGACCTCTGTTTCCAGCTTCAAGATCTTGTCACATAAATCTCCTTTGCTTTTCTACCGAAAACAAGAAGGAATAGATCGGTTGTTAGACAGTTTAGCCCTCTTGGGGAGACTAGACTTCTTGAACTTCACGTGCATATCCCCAGGTTGAGGTAGAGGAACATCCTCCTCCTCCGACCTTGAATCATTGATCATCCTCAAGTGAGCATCCTCTTCATCATCTGTAGTTCGACCACAAGGAGATAGGTCCCCGTAGGCCTTTGGGTCAGCAAGGAGATGTGAGACATAGATCTCTCCGTCTGAGTCTTGACATGACATCTTGCTCTAAGTCCGCGGCAGAAACAACTCGAAATAAAAACAGAGGGTAATGGCATGGTACAATGGTAAAAACCTTCTGGAGACTATATAATGAATTTTTACTGACCAAAAGAAGTTTCACACAAGAAAACGGAGTCCAGAGAGCACACAAGGTGCCCACGAGGTAGGGGGCACACCTAGGGGGGTAGGGCGCGCCCTCCACCCTCGTGGATGCCTCGTGTCCTTCCTGTACTGCTTCCTATTTTCCCATTTTCTTAAATATTCAAAAACGGAGAGAAATTGCTACTAGAACTGTTTTGGAGTCGGTTTACTTACCGTACCACATACCTCTTCCTTTTCGGAGGTTGAAACGTTCTGGAAAGTTTCCCTTATATACTCCTCTGGGGTTACAGTTTTAATAACATTAGTTTCAACATTTATAGGATTACCTGAGATATAATGTTTGATTCTTTGACCGTTCACCACCCTCAGATTTCTGCCTTCGAAGTTGTTGATTTTTATGGCACTGGGACGATAGACCTCCTCGATAACGTAAGGACCTTCCCATTTAGAGAGGAGTTGTCCTGCAAAAAATCTTAAATGAGAGTTGTATAACCATACATAAACACCTACATTAAACTCACGTTTTCGTATCCTTTTGTCATGCCATCTTTTAACTTTTTCTTTAAACAATTTGGCATTCTCATAGGCCTGGGTTCTCCATTCATCAAGTGAGCTAATGTCAAATAGTCTCTTCTCACCGGCAAGTTTGAAGTCATAATTGAGCTCTTTAATGGCCCAATATGCCTTATGTTCTAGTTCAAGAGGTAAGTGACATGCTTTTCCATAGACCATTTTATATGGAGGCATACCCATAGAATTTTTGTATGCAGTTCTATATGCCCATAATGCATCATCAAGTTTCTTGGACCAATTCTTTCTAGATCTATTAATAGTCTTTTGCAAAATTAATTTAAGCTCTCTATTACTCAATTCTACTTGACCACTAGACTGTGGATGATATTGGGATGCAATTCTATGATTAACATCATACTTAGCAAGCATTTTACGAAAAGCACCATGAATAAAATGTGAACCACCATCAGTCATTAAATATCTAGGGACTCCAAACCTCGGAAAAATAAATTCTTTAAGCATCTTAATAGAGGTGTTATGATCAGCACTACTAGTTGGAATAACTTCTACCCACTTAGTAACGTAATCAACAGCAACTAAAATATGTGTATATCGATTAGAGGAAGGAAACAGTCCCATATAATCGAAGCCCCAAACATCAAATGGCTCAATAACAAGTGAATAATTCATAGGAATTTCTTGACGTCTACTAATATTACCAATTCTATGACATTCATCACAAGACAAGACAAACTTACGGGCATCTTTGAAGAGAGTAGGCCAATAAAAAACGGATTACAATACCTTATGTGCAGTTCTATCTCCAGATGGTGTCCTCCATAAACCTCGGAGTGACAGTTGCGTAGGATCTGTTCCTGTTCATGCTTAGGTACACAACATCTAATAACACCATCTACTCCTTTATAAAGGTGTGGGTCATCCCAAAAGTAATGTCTTAAATCATCAAATAACTTTTTCTTTTGCTAGTATGTGAAACTAGGTGGTATAAATCTAGCAACTATGTAATTAGCATAATCAGCATACCATGGAGCAATACGAGAAGAATTTATGACAACTAATTGTTCATCAGGAAAGCTATCATCAATAGGTAGTGTGTCATTAAGAACATTCTCTAACCTAGACAAGTTGTCTGCAACGAGGTTCTCAGCTCCCTTTCTATCAACAATATGCAAATCAAATTATTGTAGCAAGAGAACCCATCTAATAAGTCTAGGTTTAGCATCTTTCTTTTACATAAGATATTTCATAGAAGCATGATCAGTGTGAAGAGTTACTTCAGAATCAACAATATAAGGACTAAACTTATCACAAGAAAATACAACTGCTAAAAATTCTTTTTCAGTAGTAGCATAATTTCTTTGGGCACTGTCTAGAGTTTTACTAGCATATTGGATAACATTTAATTTCTTATCAACTCTTTGTCCTAGAACATCCCCTACAGCATAATCACTAGCATCATACATAATTTCAAAGGGTAAATTCCAATCAGGAGGCTGAACAATGGGTGCAGAATTCAAGGCTTTCTTAAGTATTTAAAATGATTCTACACAATCATCATCAAAGACAAAAGGAACATCTTTTTGTAAGAGATTAGTCAGAGGCCTGGAAATTTTAGAGAAGTCTTTAATGAACCTCCTATAAAAACTGGCATGACCAAGGAAACTTCTTATACCTTTGATGTCCTTAGGACACGACATCTTTTCAATAGCATCAACTTTAGCTTTATCAACTTCAATACCTCTTTCAGAGATTTTATGCCCCATTACAATACCTTCATTAACCATAAAGTGGCACTTCTCCCAAATCAAGACAAGATTAGTTTCTTCACATCTCTACAAAACTCGATCAAGGTTGCTTAAGCAATCATCAAAAGAAATTCCATAAACGGAAAAATCATCCATGAAAACTTCAACAATCTTTTCACAAAAGTCAGAGAATATAGCAGTCATACATCTTTGAAAGGTAGCAGGTGCATTACATAAACCAAAGGCATATGTCTATAAGCAAAGGTACCAAAAGGGCAAGTAAAAGTGGTCTTTTCCTAATCCTCTTTTGACACAAGGATTTGGGAGAAACCAGAATAACCATCTAGAAAGCAAAAATGTGTATGTTTGGATAATCTTTCTAGCATTTGATCAATAAAAGGTAAAGGGTAATGATCCTTTTAGTAGATTTATTTAATTTGTGGAAATCAATTACCATTCTATAACCTGTAACAATTCTTTGTGGGATCAATTCATCTTTATCATTAGGAACAACAGTAATACCTCCCTTCTTAGGGACACAATGGACTTGACTTACCCACTGACTATCAGCAACGGGATAAATTATACCTGCCTCCAGAAGCTTTAGTATTTCTTTTCTTACCACTTCTTTCATCTTAGGATTTAACCGTTGTTGGTGATCAACAACCGGTTTAGCGTCTTTCTCCAATTTTATTTTGTGCTGGCATAGAGCGGGACTAATGCCCTTAAGATCATCAAGAGTATATCCAATTGCAGAAATGTGCTTCTTTAGAGTTTTCAATAATTTCTTTTCTTCATGCTCTGAAAGGTTAGCACTAGTAATAACATGATATATCTTTTTCTCATCAAGATAAGCATATTTAAGAGTATCAGGTAATGGTTTAAGCTCAAACACGGGATCACCCTTGGGTGGAGGAGGATCCCCTAGGATTTCAACATGCAAGTTGTGTTTCAAAATAGGTCCCTATTTAAAGAATACTTCATCTATTTCCCTTCTTTCATTCATAATCATTTTCATGGTCGAGCAAATATTGTTTCAAAGGATCATTAGGAGGCACGGCAATAGAAGCAAGACCAATAATTTCATCTTTACTAGGCAATTCTTTGTCATGGGTTGTCTACGAAATTTAGCAAAATTAAACTCATGAGACGTATCCCCCAAACCAATAGTAACAACATCCTTTTTGCAATCTATCCTAGCATTAACAGTATTCAAGAAGGGTCTACCAAATATAATGGGACACAAGTTATCTTGTGGGGAACCAAGAACAAGAAAATCAGTCGGATATTTAACTTTCCCACACAAGACTTCAACATCTCTAACAATCCCAACTGGTGAAATAGTGTCTCTATTGGCAAGCTTAATTGTAACATCAATTTCCTCTATCTCAGCAGGTGCAATATCATGCATAATTTCTTTGTATAAGGAATGAGGTATTGAACTTGCACTAGCACCCATATCACATATGCCTGATAGCAATGATCTCCTATTTTAACAGAAATAACAGGCATGCCTACAACAGGTCTATGTTTATTTTTAGTGTCAGCTCTAGCAATTCTAGCAGCTTCATCATAGAAGTAAATAACATGCCCATCGATATTATCGGCCAAGAGATCTTTAACCATAGCAATACTAGGTCCAACTTTAATTTGCTCAGGGGGTGTAGGTGTTCTAGTATTACTCTTACGAACCACAGTTGAAGCTTTAGCATGATCCTTTATTCTAACAGGGAAAGGTGGTTTCTCAATATAAGCAGTAGGAACAACAGGATCAACATTATAAGTGATAGTCTTTTCTTAAGCTTTAATAGGTGGAACTACTTTTACTTCAATGTGAGGATTATATTTAAACCTCTTATCCTTAGGGAGATCAACATGAGCAGCAAAGGATTCACAGAAAGAAGCTACTATCTCATAGTCAAGTCTGTATTTAGTGCAAAATTCATGGAAAACATAGGTATCCATAAAAGATTTAACACAATCAAACTTGGGTGTTGTTCCTGACACCTTACCTTCGTCGAGATCCCAATCTTCAGAGTTGCGTTTAATTCTTTCCAATAAATCCCATTTGAATTCAATAGTCTTCATCATAAAAGAACTAGTACAAGAAGTATCGAGCATGGAGCGATTATTGAGGGAAAGCCGATCATAAATTTTTTGAATAATAATTTCTCTTATGAGATCATGATTGGGGCATGAATATAACATTGACTTAAGCCTCCGCCAAGCTTGAGCGATGCTTTCTCCTTTGCGAGGCAAAAAATTATATATATAATTACGATCATGATGAACCAGATGCATAGGATAAAACTTCTGATGAAATTCCAATTTCAATCGGTTGTAGTTCCATGATCCCATATCATCACATAGCCTAAACCATGTCAATGACTTTCCCTTCAAAGATAAAGGGAAGACCTTCTTCTTGATAACATCCTCGAGCATACCTGCAAGCTTAAATAATCCACAAACTTCACCCACATAGATTAGGTGCAAACCGGGATGTAATGTTCCATCACCTGTGAAGGGATTAGCTAGAAGTTTATCTATCATACCCGAAGGAATTTCAAACTAAACATTTTCAGTAGGTTCAGTAGGTCGAGGAGCAACTCTTTGCTCTACTGGTCGGGTGAAGATACCCCGAAAAAGCCCCCTCAAAGGATTATGTTCCATAGTAACAAGTGACTGTAAATTTCAGCATACTATATAAATTTTTCCTTACCAAATTCCACCTACCAAAGGCGCTTCACTCCCCGGTAATGGCGCCAGAAAAGATTCTTGATGACCCACAAGTATAGGGGATCTATCGTAGTCCTTTCGATAAGTAAGAGTGTCAAACCCAACGAGGAGCAGAAGGAAATGATAAGCAATTTTCAGTAAGGTATTCTCTACAAGCACTGAAATTATCGGTAACGGATAGTTTTGTGATAAGGTAATTTGTGACCGGTAACAAGTAATAAAAGTAAATAAGGTGTGGCAAGATGGCCCAATCCTTTTTGTAGCAAAGGACAAGCCTGGACAAACTTTTATATAAAGGAAAACGCTCCCGAGGACACATGGGAATTATCGTCAAGCTAGTTTTCATCACGCTCATATGATTCACGTTCGGTACTTTGATAATTTGATATGTGGGTGGACCGGTGCTTTGGTACTGCCATTCCTTGGACAAGCATCCCACTTATGATTAACCCCTCTTACAAGCATCCACAACTACAAAAGAAGTATTAAGGTAAACCTAACCATAGCATGAAACATATGGATCCAAATCAGCCCCTTACGAAGCAACGCATAAACTAGGGTTTAAGATTCTATCACTCTAGCAACCCATCATCTACTTATTACTTCACAATGCCTTCCTCTAGGCCCAAACAATGGTGTAGTGTCATGTAGTCGACGTTCACATGACACCACTAGAGGAGAGACAACATTCATCTCATCAAAATATCGAACGAATACCAAATTCGCATGACTACTTATAGCAAGACTTCTCCCATGTCCTCAGAAACAAACGTAAATACTCACAAAGCATATTCATGTTCAATATCAAAGGGGTATTAATATGGATAAAGGATCTGAACATATGATCTTCCACCAACTAAACCAACTAGCATCAACTACAAGGAGTAATCAACACTACTAGCAACCCACAAGTACCAATCTGAGGTTGGACAAAGATTGGATACAAGAGATGAACTAATGTTTGAGAGGAGATGGTGCTGGTGAAGATTTTGATGGAGATTGACCCCCTCCCGATGAGAGAACCAATGGTGATGATGATGGTGATGATTTCCCCCTCCCGGAGGGATGTTTCCCTGGCAGAACAGCTCTGTAGGAGCCCTAGATTGGTTCCGCCAAGGTTTCGCCTCGTGGCGGCGGAGTTTCATCCCGTGAGCTTTCTTGCTATTTTTTCTCGGATGAAAGACTTCATATAGCAGAAGATGGGCACCGGAGGCCTGCCAGGGGGCCCACGAGGCAGGGGGCGCACCGAGGGGGTAGGGCACGCCCCCACCCTCGTGGACGGTGGGTGACCCCCCTCTGGTGCTTTGTTCGCCCAATTTTTTTATATATTCTGAAACCGACTTCTATGGAGTTTCAGGACTTTTGGAGTTGTGCAGAATAGGTCTCTAATATTTGCTCCTTTTCTAGCCCAGAATTCCACCTGCCGGCATTCTCCCTCTTCATGTAAACCTTGTAAAATAAGAGAGAATAGGCATAAGTATTGTGACATAATGTGTAATAACAGCCCATAATGCAATAAATATCGATATAAAAGCATGATGCAAAATGGACGTATCACTTAACTCCCGCAAGCCCCCCACCCCCTAGAAATTGACTGACCCAAAAGTTGATTCAGTCGACTGAAGTGTAGCTAAATCAGAGCAGCGCAATAGCATGAGCGAGGGGGAGAGCAGCAGCAGTAGAAGCACGAGCGAGCGAGAGCCGAAGCAGCAGCAGCAACGCGAGCGCGCGAGCGAGAGCCAGAGCAGCAGCAACAGTAGATCCGGCTGGTATGGCTGCCACCGCCAAAGGGGCATCACGCTGGGGGAGAGCCGCCGTGGAGATGTCGCCTGTGGCGCCGGCTTCGGGGTAGCCGCGCCATGCGGGTGCGGGATGGAGCACCATCAGCACAGGGAGGTCGAGTTACGAAGAAGGTGCAATGCGATGAGTGTAGAACCTCTTTGGTGGCGCCGAGTAAGCCTCAGCTTTGTCCTAGGAGTCGGTGAGGATGTTGTGGTTTCTGTGGAGCAGGTTAAGGCGGCGCTGTGGGGATGGAGTAGCCGCGATAGACGAGGCGATCGTCGAAGCAACTCCTTGGAGGTGGAGGACGGGGTGGCTGAACCGGCAGGACGACGAGATTGACGACGGATCCTCATCCAGGGAGGTGGATGAGGGACGTCGAGCTGTTGCGGTGGACAACGTTGTTGGGGAAGAGGCTTCGGTTGGGCAGCGGTGAGGTGGCAGACGGAGGAGGGTGGGGTTTCGCGGCTGGAGCAGAGAGGTTATGGTGGCTTGGGATTTTGAATGGCGAAAAGGAGGCAGTGGGAGGGGTGATGACCCACAAGTATAGGGGATCTATCGTAGTCCTTTTGATAATTGAGTGTGTCGAACCCAACAAGGAGCAGAAGGAAATGATAAGCAGTTTTCAGTAAGGTATTCTCTGCAAGCACTGAAATTATCGGTAACAAATAGTTTTGTGATAAGGTAATTTGTGACAGGTAACAACTAATAAAAGTAAATAAGGTGCAACAAGATGGCCCAACCCTTTTTGTAGCAAAGGACAAGCCTGTACAAACTCTTATATAGAGGAAAACGCTCCTGAGGACACATGGGAATTATCTTCAACACTACAAAAAAATACACTTCCGTGATGATACATGTTTGTCACAGTAGGTCGCATTTTCTCTCATGCATGTACATCCATGACAATTTTATGACAGAATCAAGATAGTCATACCTGTGCTGTCATAGAAGTGTTCCATGACATTACCAAAATTATCATCACAGAAGTGTCCACTTCCATGACGATAAATCCCGCGTCACAGAAGTGCTTTCATCAAGGGTGACCGACACGTGGCATCCACCGTAACGGAATGCCGTTAAGCTGTCGAGTTGGGTTTTGGATCCGATAACCCGTTAACAGCCCCAACCAATGGGGATTTTCCACGTGTAAAATCATCATTGGCTGGAGGAAACATGTGTCGGCTCATCGTTGGGACAGATGTCATCCACTCATTGGACAGAAGGCGCCTATGATACGTCGACGCGTGGCACGACCCAATAAAGGCCCATTCCTTTGAAAAGGCCAGCTCGTTTGACTTGGTCAAAAGGTGGCGGCCCGGCCCATGTAAAGCCTGTTAACGGCATGTTCGCATATAGCACATTTACAACCCGCTAACCCAAGGCCCGTTACGCCTTATCCGAATTAGGCCCAGTAGCGTCATCTGGGCCATCCAATATGATTCCATCCCGTTTTCACTTCTGGCCCATGTATGGCCCATGACGTCTTTCGGCCCATATGAGGCCCTATGTAACTCTTGGCCTATTAACGGCCCGTGGTGAAACTGGCCCATAATGAACAGTGTATCACTTTACACCCATTAACGGCCCGTGGTGAAACTGGCCCATAATGAACAATGTATCACTTTATACCCATTAACGACCCGTTATTCCGTTGGGCCGTTTCCAGCCCATGTTATATTTCAGCCTTCTCAGAGCCCATTTATTCTTGGGCTCATTTCCAGCATTCGTTTAATTACGGCCAGTTACTGTCATTTTCTGCTTGTGGGCCAAATTCAGCCCGTGGTTACAGTCAGCCCGTTTGTGGTCCGTTAATATGTTGGGCCGTTTTCATAGCGTCATCAAATACAGCCTATTAACGATGGCCCGTTATGGTCGGCCCATGAACGGACGATTCCAACTCTAGCCCGTTTACGGCCATAATGCGGTCTGTTTGGCCCATGTTTGGCCAATCGATCATACGGCCCGTATAAGGCCCATTGATGATACGGCCCGCAGAAGGCCCATTGTTTCTACGACCCGTAGAAGGCCCATTGTTTCTACGGCCCGTAGAAGGCCCACAGTTTCTACAGCCAGTAGGAGGCCCAGTGTCACTACAGTAAATATTAGCCCATGGTTATTGTGGCCTAGTTTTAAAAAAATAGGTTATTGCAGCCACTAGCTAGCCGCGGAAAAAGAACTGCAATGACTACAAGCAAACAAATAAACAAGACAACAAGGAAATAAATAAGCAAGCAACTAACGCTAGGCTATCACGGCTATTACACATATTACATCCACTGGGCATCAAAGTTCGCCACCAGTGCAAATATAGGGAACAAAGCAGCATATCATATACACTAGTTGTCAAAGATGGCGACCAGCGCAAATAAACGCCACAGCAAAACAAATCCAGAATTGAAACCACTTCAGAAGATCTCAACAAACAATATCCTGGGTACCCATAATGCTGGCAAGATGCTTAGCAAGATTATTAACTTTCTCTTGTTTGGCGCTTAAATCCTCCAGCGCTTGCTGTTGCGCCAGAAAATATGCATCTGAATTCTGCAGGGACTTCCTCAGTCCTTCAGCTTCCTATCGCAGCACATCTGATCGATGTCTTTCAACTTGAAGTTGAGACTCAAGAAGACGAACTGATTCAGGCAGCGAGTTCGAAGAGCTTGTTCCAGCAGTAGTGGCCAGTAACTCGAACACTACATCAAGACAGGACTTTTGGGTTCCCTCACTATCGTCAAGATAGTTTTTATCAGCTTTCTTGGAGATCAACAGGGATGTCTCGCTATCTTGAACCTTATATGCATTACTTCCTTTACCATTGGATAACGCGGTACTATTCTCCAATATTTTGTCCGCATTCTTAAAGAGAAACAAACAGACACATCACATGTTTACCATGTTGTATATGAAACTCATTTTGGTAAATGAGTTCAGTAGTAAAGTGGACAGGATAACAACATGAAACAAACATATATCTATGTACCATGTTCACTTTATGGTCTATATCATTCTAGTTTTTGTTGCCAAATCAAGATAGAGACACGGTTCAAATAATATTTGTTCAAGACAAAGCAGAATAGATAGAATATAAGTGTGGGTAACTATAGAGAAATAACAACACTTGTAATGTGCATGACATGAGAACATAATTGTTTATTCAATTGAAACTGAAATCAACATAGAGCAGGTTACAACAGCAAACAAGTTAAAGAAACAGGTTTAAACATACCTGTTGCACCATTGGAGTTTCAATTCCATCCTTCAAATTTGAAAATAGTTGGTATGAGTAAATACAGTAATGCAAGAGCAAAGGAGTATGAACCATAGGTACAGAACCTGACCTGAGAACAAATCTTCTTCTCCTTTGAGCGTTGAGTTGGGATTCGGAGTGGTGGTCCTCGTGCTTTGGGCACTGCAGTTCCCTTACTAACTGCTCGTGTTTGGGTGCTCTGTGGTGGAGACAGTGTTGTGCCAACTGGAACTGGGTTACTATCTGCCGGGGTTGGGGTTAGAAGGGGTGTAGCTGGTTCTCTGTCCAATTGGAGGGGTACAATCTATGAGAGTCTGGGTTATCTGTGGTGGATCTGGTCCTTGGGAAAGTACAACCGTGGTTCTATCTGCATCAACTGGTAGCACTATCTTTTCTGAAGACCGTGTTGTTACTCCCTTAGATACTACCATCACGCTCTTCAATTCAAATGGCTGATAAACAAGAAAAGTAATTGAAAGTATAGACATTGTATGATAGACAGGTGCAATGGATAGTGGGGAATAAAAGAGGGCATGAAATAATTCATATTTATGTTGTCTAACCAAACAGGATAGCATGACACAATTTCACATATATGATGGCTAACTAAACAGGATAGCATGACACAATTTCACATTATGATGGCTAACTAAAAAAGATGGAAAGACATAGCTCAAAATATGAGACTATGTAAACAGGATGACATGACATAACTATATAATGTGTTTATTAAATAGGTTGGCATGCCATAATTCACATACATTCATGGATAGAATGCCATAATTCAAAATATGATGACTATAAACACTAAACAGGATGAGATGATATAACTATATGATGTCTTTATTAAATGGGTTGCCATGCCATAATTCAGATAGATGATGTGTATGTACTATGTAAACATGATGGCATGATATAATTCAAATATATGATTTATATAGTAAGCACGTATGCAGATGGCAATCCATATATGATGTAAAAACTAAGCAATGCAAGTCAACATGCCTGACATGGGTAATATAACCCTGCCAAGTTTGAGCATAGACCTCAGGGGGGAAATAGGACTGGTCATCAGTCTCTGAATCCTCCTCTGAGGAGCTCTCTGTAACCAGCAAGATGTCTGCTTCAGCAGGTAGCATTGTCTGCTCTGAATACCTTGTTTTCACTCCAGATACTTCCATCACCACTTCAAACGGCTGATGCACAGGAAGAGTAGTTGAATATACAAACGTTGTCGACAAATGGAACACGTAATACAAAAAAATGATAGCATGATATAATTCACATACATGATGATTGGATAAACAACATGGCATTGCATAATTCACACATATAATGCCTTTGCAACAAGATAGGATTGTATAATTCACATATATAATGTCTTGCAACAAGATGGCAATGCATAATTCACATATATGGTAATTAGACACTGAACAGGTGGCATTCACACAAAGCATGTCTAAACTAATCAGATGACATAGCAATGCGAGACACCATAAGCACGATATGAGAAACATAACCCTGCCAAGTTAGAGCATACACCTCGGGGGGGGGGGGGTAGGACTAGTCATCTGTCTTTGAATCCTCCTCTGAGGAGCTATCCGTAACCAGCGAGATATGCGCTTCGTCAGATAGCATAGTCTGCTCTGAATAACTTGTTTTCACTCCAGAATTTGCCATCACCGTGTCAAATGGCTGATGCACACGAAGAGCAGTTGAATGTAGTAACATTGTTAACAAATGTAATATGTAACGAAAAAAGGATGGCATGATATAATTTACATATAAGATGACTGGCTAAGCAGGATGGCATTGCAAAATTCACATATATGATGTCTGGCTAAACAAGATGGCGTTGCATAATTCACATAAACGATGAATAAACAAAACAGATGGCATTCACACAAAGGATGTCTAAACTAAGCAGATGACATATTTGATGTATAAAGTAAGCAATGCAAGACACCATATGCATGATATAACCAACATCAGCATGCCAAGTTAGAGCGAACACCTCAGGGGGGTAAATAGGAGTTGTCTTCTCCTTCTGAATCCCCCTCAGAACAGATATCTTCCTCTCGATTACAATCCGAAATGCGTGGAGGGGGGGGGGGCTGCCTTTGCGCCTACCATGGAGCGACGTCTGCATGAAATTTTATTGCCACACAAGGCTCGTCTATTTTGCTCTACATGTTCAGTTCCATTGTTTACAATAACTGTCATGCATAGGAATAAAACATAGTGAGATTATGTAAGGAGTGCATGCAGAAATCCAGAGTGATGGTAGCAACCTGTGGATTGATCCAAAACCAATAATAGCAGGCAGATAATGGCTTCAGTTAAAAAATACAGATAATGGCTTCTTTACTATTTGTTTCCCACCCAACATGAAACTCATAGTAGACACCGAAGATTAACCAGATAGTAGATAGATACTATTGATAGAGGCCTCGATATGTACCCCACAACCATTTAAAAACTCAAGTTTGACCATTAGTTTGGAGCTGACTCATATTCTAATCGGTGAACAGGACCATAAAGTAGCATGAAATATTAAGGGATGCATAACATAAGCAGACACGAAAGAGTGCGACCTCTCTTGCGGACCCGTGTAATCCTCGAGGTCATCTGCTCGGTTGATGATGGTAATGCAGTTTTCATGGCTGCCAGCGGCGGCGAAGAAGATCTGAGGTGGCGAAAGACAGTCTGGAGGCTGGATCCCTGCTGTGCTGGACCCTTCTATCGTTGGAGCAGCTGAGCTGGGGTGGACGACGGTGCAACAGGAGCGGGACAAACCACACAAGGTTTTCTTTGACAACTATCTGTAAGAGAAGTAATTCTGTAAGGGCTCGTTTGAATTGGAGGATTCCAACAATGCAGGTATAGGAAATAGACAGGAATAGGATAGGAATGCACGTGCAAAACAGAGAATTTAAAAACACAGGATTTCTGCCAATCTGGGTGTTTGATTCACAACAATTGGAAGATCACAGGATGCAAAGAAGCATGGTCAGATTAAGTCAAACCAGAAGAAAATGTACGGTTATAATGCTATTATGCTACTATCTCTTAGTCTTGTGCTTCATGAATAGGAATTTGAAAAGGAGGACGAGTGAAAATTAAAATTCCTACATATTTTATTTCAAGGAGACACTAAAGGAACAAATCCGTGTGCTCAGTGGACAATATATATAACATGTGGAGTAAAAAAGAGATGCAACAAGTGTACAACCTCTTTGGTGAAGCCATGTCGATCTCAGCGTGATTGGGTTGGCCGGTGAGGATTCTCTGGCGGACTTTGTTGTCGGAGGACGGGAAGAAGATCTTAGGCGTCTGGAGATGGAGCCCGAGGTACTGCTCCGCTGTGATGGAGGGTTTCGTCGTTGGAGTAGCTCCGGTGAGTTGTACGACGCCGAGGCTGAAGCAGGACAAGAGAGACAACGAACAACGTTAACCTGAGTGGAATTCTAATAGCATCTCCAATACATGACGTAAAATACATAACCACAAAGTGCTAGATGTAAAATACATCAGCCGCTCATCTCTGAACTTAACTGTCAAAACTGAATTTAACTGTCGAAACTGAACTTAATTGTCGAAACTGAATTTTGCTGTCGAAACTGAACGCACTAGCAAGGTGAGGCTACACGTCGGTCGACTGACTTTTTCATCTCTGGTCAGTCGATTTTGCAGCCATTGGATACGAAATCAAGGGCCTGCGGTCCATCTTCAACCACCACCCCCCTGAGCCGCCAGCCACCACCGGCCAAACAGTAGCCCCCGACGCGCGCGGCCGGTGGTGCGCCGCCCTGCCCGCCCCCAAAACACTTCACACCACCGGTCCGCCGCCGCCCCGACCATCCCTCTAGCCCCCCCCCCCCCCCGTGCCGAGCTTTTTCTCCGGCGATCCCCAAGCCACCGCCACGCCAACGCCCCGCCACCGCCGGCGACCACCGCCCCCATCCGGAACACTAAGATAGATAGTGGGGTACCTCTCCGGCGAGCCCCCCTCCCCGCTGCGGCTGGTTCTTCCTTCACCCCGGCGAGCCCCCCCACCCCCTGAAAATTGACTGACCCAAAAGTCGATTCAGTCGACTGAAGTGTAGCTAAATCAGAGCAGCATCGCAAGCAAGAGCAAGAGCGAGAGCAGCAGCACGAGCAAGAGCAATAGCAAGAGTAGACCAGGCAGGGGACCGAGAGTTGGGCTAACAAGGCGCGGGTTGAAATTTCCGGACAAGCCTAACGTGTACTGTACCAAATCAATGCGCACTACAAATGTCATTCAAAACTTTGAATTCATGTTGTGTTCAATTAAAATATTTCGCTATGTGTATAATGCATGCAACCTACTACTCAAATGAATGTTTTAGTGCATTCCAAACATATATACTACCGCTTCAATATGAACTAAGTTTGAATTCGTTTCTCTATTTGAATAAGATCTACAGTAATGATTGTTGTGAAGTCAAAGCATTTGAATTCGTTTCTCTATTTTAATAAAATCTACAATCATCATTATTGTCAAGTTAAACCATCGTTTGTGTATTATCTTCACAGCACACCACATGATTAGTCTCGAGTTACATATGAACTATGTGTACTATATGAACTCGAACTAGATTTTTTGAATCCACTTTATTTTGATTTCAAATCACATTACATTTATAGCTCTAGCTATATCTTCATAATATAAACCATGTCTCATATGTATAATGTGTTTATCACATTATGTATGGTGCCCCGCCCCCTACGCCTACAAGTATTTAGATGTGAGTTGCAAACACCACACATTACCACAAATTCAAATAAAATGTGAGAATGTTTGATATATAGTATTGTTTAGATTGGTCGATATTTAGTTGTAAGCTACAAACGCCACACATTATCACAAATTCAAATAAAATGTGAGATTGTTTGATGTATAATATGGTTTAGATTGTTTGGCATTTAGTTGTGAGTTGCAAATGGCATGCATTATCACATTATGGTATAACATGTGCACAACACGTGTATCACCGCTATATTCATGCGTGCAATGTTTAAAACACTATGATCTCCTATTCAAATATATGAATCCGCTTTCATATCAAATTATGATCTTTGTTAGTCTCTTACACCCACACAATCCTCTAACCTTTGTAGCTACCACTAACTTTCTCTCGTGCATGCACACGCCCTCCTTGCCCCCCTCCCTCGGCATTCTATCCACCGGGCACATTCATTTTTTTCTTTAGGTCGTTCTCCACAACTCCTTTCCGACACACACCAATCAATAAACCTCTCCCGCGATGCCTGCCTACAACATACACACATGCCTTCATTCTCCTCCTTTATGTGTCCTTGCCTCGTGTCTCTCATATGGTCAGACACACGTGTAAACTCTCGCCCCTCTTTTCATCGATCTCACAACCGCACACTCCTACCCCTATCTAGCTAGTAGTTGGGCCTCTCGCACCACCTCCTAGCTCCATTCTCTCTGTCTATCCGTCTCGCCGGGCCTTATTTGCCTCTAACAAATGGACGTACACCGACCGATCTCTCGCTATACATATAGCTAGCTAGGTCCTTATAACTCGTTTTTGCCCACACGTCAATCGATCTACCTCATTAGTTGTGTCTCTCCCTTCCTCCGACAACAACAATTGATCTACCGATCTAGTTAGGTTTGCTTACCAAACACATGGTTCCCCTTCATCATCCATGGATGCGTCCCGACAAATCTATCATGCACAGGCACACACAGAAACACATCCCCACTCTTATTGATAACATTGCAGTTCCACCCTCAGTTTGTCTAGTAGGCCTCTCCCACCATCTTCGAGAAGCAACTCCATCACCCATCCAGCACTCTACCCCTCTCCCTGCCTCTCCCTCCCTCTCTCTCTCTCCTCTCTCTCTCTGTCCCATCATATTTCCCGTCCTTCAGTTATGTATGGATGTCGACCGATCTCCCTCAAGACATAGCTGGGTCTCTCCTTCTCAACACATACACGAGTCGTTCTACCTCTATAGTTAGGCCTCTGCCTACCCCTCCCCCACCCCCTCCCCCTCACACACACCGATACATCGAGTGCTCTAGTCATGTCTCCCTGCCACACACAAACTTGACATGTGCCCTCTAATGTTCCGGTAGGCCAGTCGCCCTATATCTTTGACTTGCACACACACACAATTTCGATGGCTCTCTTCATCGATCTCGCACCCACCCACTTGATCCTCTCTTCGACTCTATCGATAGCTATGACCCCTCCCTCTCTTCTCGTGGATTGCCCGACCCTCTATGTATGATATGGATAGGCCTCCATTTCACACACATTGCATGCAAAATTTTGTTTGAGATGTCATCGACACATATTCCCACAAATAATTCATGAAATCAACCCCACCCCAAAACAAAAAACACTCACGAACGCGATTTGTATCTCTCACACACACCCACGTAGGTGGGGGACGTGCACGAAGAGAAGAGGTGCATGCACGACGCACGAACTCCCGTCTCTTTCCCAACCACACCTGCGCGGGTACACGGTGGAGCTCATTTCTGTACGAAAAAGGCATCCCACGTGGTAATTTGGCACGTGTACTGGTTGTCCACTTGGTGGAGGGAGGATCGTCTACCACGGGTGAACAAACAAATTGCGACTTGACATGTTATGTTAAAAAAAGAGGCAAACCATGTGGGGCCTACCTTAGAGGCAAGGCTCTATACACTGGAGTACTTTTGATGTGTCCCGTTAACTCGCAGAACGAGGAGAAGCTTGCTTAGTACGCCATCTCCCCCATTCCTAAATATAAGTCTTTGTAGAGATTTCACCATGAACCACATGCAGATGTATATAGATGCATTTTAAGTGTAGATTCATTCATTTTGTTCCGTATGTAGTGGAATCTCTACAAAGACTTATCTACTAGTAATAGCTAGCCCCCACTACTAGGAATTCTCTATCCTCTCCTTGAGCCACATCATCAAAATTGATGTAGCCATTAGATGAAGTAAATCAGTCCATAATAGCCGTCTGATCTAGACGTTGAGAGGCTCCGCACTAAGCCACATGCAAGCATGCAGAAATACCGTGGCACATGCATGTGAGTGGGTTTTAAATCACATCAACATGTCTGCATGCAAGCATGCACCGGTATCATGCATGTAAGTGAGCTTTTAAGTCCTAGTAACATGTCAAAAAGAAAAATATAATCCCATTATGCAGTAGGAGTTGGCAGATCTTTTTCCTTACGTGGGATGATCTAAATGATGATGGGAGTTTATTTAGTTTGGCTACCACATTTTTCATGCGGTTATAGAGTTTTTTTAGTTCTATGAAATCGATAATTTTGCGCAGAGAGATATACCGCTGTTTCGCGGCAACGCGCGGGAACTCATCTAGTAATATTTAGGAATGGAGGGAGTACTATGTAAAGAGTTAGGTGTCGCACGGTGATAGTGTGAGGTGGGCCATGTAATCACTGAGCCTGTGTGTTTTCACTGCTCTTGCATGCCTCCGCTGTAAGAATGGAGAAAATTATAATCTAGTAGTAGTACCTCCTTCTGCCGAAAGTGTGGGACATCCAGCAGTCCTACCACCTCAGTAATAAAGACCAATGAGCCGTGAAATCACATAGACCCAACAGTAAGTTGGACGGACGAAGCAACCATCACTCTTGCGTGAGTGAGAGGTCACGTCCGCTCTGCCCGGG
Organism: Triticum aestivum; assembly: GCF_018294505.1. Taxonomy (NCBI): domain Eukaryota; kingdom Viridiplantae; phylum Streptophyta; class Magnoliopsida; order Poales; family Poaceae; genus Triticum; species Triticum aestivum. The sequence goes on from NC_057812.1 coordinate 274,027,442, forward strand.
CATGAATGCAGCACCGATTCTTTGGAGCGGCGCTGACCGTTTCAGGCGGGAAGTGCGCGCGGGCAATGGAGTGGCTTTGGGTGGGCCAGGCTGGTTAGGAGCGGGCGTGGCAGCTATCCGCATGTCCCTACCGGACACGCCCGGAAATGAGAGGATGCACCGACTCTCATGGATAAAATCGTACACTACACAATATCTCCCTGTAGGAGTAGGTCGATCTGTCGCTCTCTCTAACACACACATGCTGTTAAACACACACACACACACACACACACGCACGCACCTTGGTCCCGTTGCACCATCTAACGTGACTTATTACACCTAGACGGAGGGAGTAGTAAGTATACGAGATACGGTGGCACACTCACTTAAGTCGAATACAAGTGCCCAAAATTTGTGTGCATGTTATAATAAGGATTCACTTAAAATAGTATGTGAGCGAACAGAGGGATCAATTGGACAGTGTTCCCGAGCAGTAGCGAGATGTGTGAGGTAAGAAACACCGCTCACGCTTTTAATTTTTCTTATTAATTTGTGTGTTTCACCCTCTGACTGGTGGGACCCAACGTACTATGTGGAGAGAGGTAAGGTGACTAAGGCTGCATTATTTTTGCACCACTATGGATAGTCTTACCACCAAAGCCACATGACACAGTTATGATTGAAATCCCAATGACTCCCACACACACACAAAAACACAGCATGCTTGTCACACGAATGCAGGAATGTATAAAAGGTTATTTCCCTCTCATTGAACATAACGGGAGGGTTGTGTAGCTGGTTAGCCTGTTCGCTCATCAAACTTGAGGTCTCGGTTTCGATAACTACACTTGAGCATAATTTGTGCCAGGAGGATTCTTTGACTGGTAAAATGTTTTCTAGGGTTTTCACGCTTCACACTCTCTCTCCAGTATATATATACACGCTGGAGCCTTAGCGCTTGTAGTTTCTCTCTTCACACTCTCTCGCCCTCTCCCGCTGGAGCCTTAGTGCTTGTAGTTGCTCTCTTCACACTCTCTCGCCCTCTCCAGATCTAAACAAGACTTCGTTGGCCTCTCTCTCCCCTCACTGCTACTCAAAGAGCCGGCAGGATCCGTCTGCCGGGAAGGGAAGGAGGCTTAACGTTGTCGCCGTCGGTGAGGGACTATCGGCGCAGCTGTTCACTTTCCACCCAGCGGCGGCACGGAAGGTCCTCCGACCCCTTCTTCTTCGCCGCCGCCCCGTCGCCTACCAAACCACGCCCCAAGAACCTTAAGGTATAATTTACTTACTCCACATGCATTACACTAGCTGCATGTATACCATGAATCTATGACGTGGTTCAAAGAGGAAAGGAGTGGGGGAAAGTAGTGGGAAAAGTTGTATATAGCATGAATTTAGGACGTGGTTCAAAGAGGAAATGAAGGGGGAAAGTTGTATAGCATGAATCTAGGACGTGGTTCAAAGAGGAAAGGAATGGGGGAAAGTAGTGGGGAAAGTTGTCGCATAAATCTAGGACGTGGTTCAAAGAGGAAAGGAAGGGGTGAAAGTACTAGTTCAAAAAGGAAAGGAAGGGACAAGGCTGTAGAGTTTGAGCAGGACTAGATTTGCTGTGCTCACATAGGGAAAGGTGTCTAAAGATAACAAAACTGGGACCAACACAACTATGCTCCTTGGTTGTTTGTTATTTGTTACAACAGACTGTGCATGACCACAGTACATCGGTAGATGCACATGGTGCTGGTGCGTCCACTGTCCCGTGCAACTCATTAGCTGTTGTTAATCTAAGGCCCTGTTTGGTTAAAAACTCCCTAGTCCCTACCTGCTTGGTTCCAGGGACTAAACAAGGACTAGAGGTTATTAAATGACATGCTAAAAGACCATGTTACCCTAGTAATGACCTAATAGAGACAAGGTGCGATGCGTGGCAGGGGCAACTGTTGGAAAAAGTCCCAAAAAGACTCCCTCAGGGTCTTCTTTCTTTTGTCCCAAATGCCCACTTTTAGTCCCTCAAAGTCCCTCCTGTTTGGTTTAGATGGGACCGACACGGAGTTTTTTTAGTCCCTACACCAAAATGTCCCTATAAACAAACACCCTCTAATAATGCCGCTGGAAAATTGATGCAATGCCACAGTTAAAAGCAAATTACATGTTTAACGAATTTTATTGTTAATATAATCTCTATGTTAATATTAATCAATGCCACTATTTGAGAAATGCTCCTGTCTTGCTTTCTTTCCCATTTAGATAAGGTAGATGCTTCTTTTTGTTGGCTTCTGTGTCATCCACCATTATTGACCACTAATTGTTTCCTTTGCACCTCAGTGTAAACAGGGTTATCTACTTCACCTCGTTGCCATTGTGACCTTTTGTTGCACTACACAAAACACTTTTGTTTTAAGAGTGTTTTGTGCAGTTCAACCAAAATGTCACACTGACAACGTTGCTTGATTGCTTGATCTTAGTGGAACTGCACAAGAGGAGATCTTACTTCCTATCTGTTAAGGCGAATTTGGTTTAGATCTTCTTCTTGTGAGTTGTTTGAATTCCGCATCATGAGAGGTCAGTACTAGCCTTCTTTCACATGATTCTGCAGTGTGCTTTCATATGTTGTGCTACTTGCACGATAATGTTGCTTGATTTTAGTGAAATGCAAAAATGGAGACAAGACTTCCAATCTGTATGTGCACCGTAATATCCCATTGAGCTAAGATAAGGATATTTCACAACTGCTGGCCTATATTTTGCCACTTTCATCAGAAAATTAAGTTTAGTACTATACTTGTGCTCCCTAATTGACATGCCAAATCTTACATTGAAAGGCGAAGCTTGTCTGTTATTGAACCAAGTGATGAAGGGGAAGAACAAGCGGAAGAAAAACAAAAATCAACTCCTGGTGCTATAATGAAGCACTGGAACTGTGATGACACAAGTAATGATATAGTTTTGCATCTTAATTCATTGCTATGGCTGGAACGAGCAATTGTTTTGCCATTGATTTGATGCCACTCTTAATGTAATATGTAATTATCTCTACTTGTGCAAACAGGGATCTTCTTTGAAGATACCATATATTTTAGTGGAACTGCACAAGAAGATGTTGGAAACATTAAACTGATCGAGGAGTATATAGTAAGCATGGCCACCACCGTAGATAGAAACAGATGGTTCCGGAGAAGTGCTTCATCTATATGCTCTACACAATAAGCCTCCTGACAAAGGTTGGTACTCGCCCACTGATTTCATCCATATGATTGAGCTTTGTCATCTCAATTGGTGTTGTGCTACTGTTTAGATATTGTCTTGAAAAAGTGGTATTGTCCTTGAGAAGTCCTTCATATGTGCTATTTTAAATATTTCCTTTCCTTTTTTTCGAGAAAACAGGGATGCTAGCATTTAGTAGTCCTCTTGTCTTTGCACAACAGGATCATCTTCCTCTGAAGAAGAATATGGAGTACGTGAAGTGACTAGTTCCGATTATGCCAGGATGAAGAAGCCCTGTCTATCTTCTCATCAGAAGGAGCAGTTGAAGGATGGTTACATTACTCCCCACAAGATCAAACTAACTTCAGCTCAGAAGGACTAACAAATCTCCATTTTTTTGCTGTGATGCGCGAGTACAATGTTGTTCTAGGATTCTTTCTGGTGAGTTCCATTTTTCTAAAAGTGTGCTCTACATGGACCATGTATGTGCCTGTTGAAACTGTCAATTCATAGTACAGTTTGCTTTATACTAATCACTTTTTTCTATTTGTGCAAACAGGGGTGCTCAGCTTGATTTCAATGGGAACTGCACAAAATGTTCATGAATACATCGAATCATTCATTTCCACCACAAGAAAGGAGGTGCCGATAAGTTCAACGCGTTGCAACATATAAGGGCGAAATCATACAAGCTACGCGCAAATTTGGTTGATTTTGGTGGAACTGCACAAAAAGAACAGCTGGTTTATTTAGCACGAGGTGTCATGTCAATGTCCGAAGTAATGGCAAACCCTGCCCATTCCACAATCGTAGGCATTTGATATTTTGCAATGGGACAACCTTGTCAAATTTTGCTCATTGATTTTAGCAAGACATGCGTTTGATATTTTCGAATGGGACGCCCTTTGCTGTCAGCAGCGTCGATCAATTTTTTCTTTATTATTTAGTTGTGAAGTAAATATTGCCTCTAACATGTGAGTCGCTGAGATGCATAATCATCGATTGTTTTGAATGTTCTCTATGAATTGCCAGGCCTGTGTGTTTGATTGCAATGTAAAGAAACGCTAAAAAGGTGCTCAAACTCTTTGTACTCCTTCTGTTCCTTTTTACTTCGCACATTGTGAAAGTGTATACCTTTTTGTATAAGATTGGTCAAAGTAGAGATACTTTGACTGCAGACAAAACTTGTATGCATACTAGAAAGGACCGGAGGGAGTAGATGTGAAACTGCTGCAAACGAGGTGATCACTCTGGGAATAATGCTAGTACGTATTGTTTTGCATGTTCATCCAATGCCAGTGATACAGGAATTCGAACTAATCGAAATAAATTCATTCATACACAGTCGGATTTCATATAAACATGCCGGATTTCATTACATTTCATACATTCTTCAACTAAAAAGGGGTGCGCTGGTGGTATAATTAATTAACCGAAGCTACCCACCTGTGTCCCACTGAGCCGAATAGAAGCTTCAGTGACTTAACTGCAGGTGCAGTTGCATAACTGACATGTGGCCTGTTGGGCCCACATGCCAGTCAGCCAACTGCACCAGCAGTTAAGTAGAAGTAGTGTTCTTCTCCAGCGCAGCTCTCCAACTCCACGTCGCCGCCAAGAAGCTAACCGGCCGTTAATGGTCAACCCGCCTAGCTTGGTTTCAACCGGAGGGTAGCAGCGGTGGCCTTACTTGGACCCGAGCGGCGGCAACCTACCGTGTTCTAATCTTCCTTGTTTTCTGTGTGGCGCGGCCTCATTGGCAGCACGGCGGGGCCTCGGCG